>NC_061513.1:315480447-315780447 GCF_022539505.1 Lolium rigidum | reverse complement strand
AAATTAAATAAATCACTTACAGACAATAGGAACTGATGATAGATTTGTCGAGGGCCCGGAGATCGTATAACTGGAAAAGCTCGTTGAAGTCAACGTTCACACAATATTCCTGGAACTAGTGCTCTTCCACAACGTTGAGGCATTAAGGTACCACGAATGCAAGTTACGCATACATGTTGGTAGCTTCCTGAGATTCTCGACCAAATCTTTCCCTTGAACAAATTGATATGCTCGTTCAGCGAAGGCGTAATCGGTTGTGTCTTGTCGAGAACTTTGAACGGGCTTCCCGTCAAACACCTTGAGAGGGGCGACTGACGTGGGCATTACCCTTCGGGTAACCGACATTGCCCTATCCCATATTGTCTAGTTGGAGGTCCATGAAGACACTTGGAGGCGAGATGGGCCACCTAGACGGTGCACTAGAAGAATCCTTGACGGGCAAGACAAGGAAGCAACCGAACAAGGAAAGATTAGATTCAAAACTACTGTAAACCTAGTCGTATTCGGTTAAGCCTCTTGAGACCTGGCCTCCTATATAAAGGCCAGGAGAGGGGCTGCCGAGGGACAATCAATCTTAGCAGCCTTAGCCACCAAAAGTCTAGAGCTAGGTCATCGCAACACTTAGCCTCTCGACGAGATCTCAGCCGAACTATTCGGCACCCCATTGTAACCCGTTATTACCATAATCAAGAACAGACAGGCAGGACGTAAGGGTTTTACCTCATCGAGGGCCCCGAACCTGGGTAAATCGCTCTCCCCGCTTGTCTGTGAACCGATGTCTCGTGTCAGCTTGCAGGATTCCGTCAACCCTAAGCCCCAATCGGAGGGCATTGCCGAGGAGTACCCTCGACAATTGGCGCCGTCTGTGGGAACCCTGTCGGCACAAGATCGGGCATCGGCAGAGTCCATCATGTCATCAGCGACTTCATCAACACCATCATCGCCAAAACTGGGAAGCCCGATTCGCTTCGGCTCCTATGAATTCACCCCGCACAGCGACTCATCTCGCTCGACCTTCTCCGATCTGCAAGGCAACATGGAGATGACCTTCGGGAGCGTCCACTACAACGTCAATTTAGAAGGAATTCTTCGGCTGCTGGAGTCGCCCACGTCTGGATCGACGAGTCCGAGCGCGTCATCATCACTCGACCTTTCGGTTGGGCTGACAGGCTCGACGGGTTCGCCCGCGCCTTTGACCCCCCGTTCAGTGTCTTCCATGTCGGTTGGGTCCGACGATCCCGCGTCTTCGGAGTTAACATCGTACTACTGCTTGAACTGCGACACCAGGCACGGGCTGGGATCGAGCGACACACCGTTCATTTGCAACACCCAGTATTCATCGGGAGAGGACAGTGTCGACAGTACCATCCAAGGCGTCACCCGAGGAGCGGCACATCACCAAGTTTATGTTGCTAACAGGGGAGACGGAGATCGCACCCCCCGTGCCAGCAGGCGAGCCAGCTTTGAGAACAGCGTCAGCAACAACAACAGCGACCACACCATCGTAGAGGAGGAGTGGGCAGCAGCCAAGGCAGTCGTGCTTAACAACACGTCGCTCCCAGCAGGAACCACGGTCGGCACCCTCAACGCTTATCGCTCCATACTGGAGAAAAACCGGGAACGACTGTCCAAAGAACAAGCCACCCTCGAGAGACGCCTATCTGCGGCGGACCGTGTAGGGATTCGTTGCATAGAAAACAAAAATTTTCCTACCGCGAGAACGCAATCCAAGCCAAGATGCAATCTAGAAGACGGGAGCAACGAGGGGATGAACGAGTCTCACCCTTGAAGAATTCCAAAGCCTACAAGATGAGGCTCTTGTTGCTGCGGTAGATGATTGTCGTCGTGGTGAACAGACAGATGCCATGGGATGGCTTAAGTTGGGGCCGAATGTGCGCTAGAGGATTCGGGGGAGGGTTTTCGATTAGATGGGATGAACTTCCGGATGCTTTCCTCAAGAACACAACCAAAGGCAGCGATACAAGAAGAAACACACAAGGAAGAACTCTGCTCTAGATCTTTCTCTTTATTGATCTCAACAGGAAACAGGTTTTTGGATACAAGGTCGAACGTAACATCACATCGTGCCCGCAAAGGGCAGTACCCCCTCTCCTTATATAGGGGAGAGATGGCTTACAGGGGAAGGAACCCTAATGGCATCTTTGACTAGACAAACTACTTTTACAATGTAACTTTAATCATAAACGGTGGCGCCGGTTTCTTTAATCAGGGAGGCTGACGTCCTCCGGCTGCTTTTGGCGTCACCCTCCTCTTTGGCGTCAGGGCTTCGTTTAAAGCTACATTTCTTAGCTCATCTTTATCCTCTAGCTCTGAAGAGAATCTTTGACCAGTCTTGCCGACATGCTCTTCTTACTGGTAGCCCGGTGTCTTCTTTACCCGGTTCAGGTATACCCCTCTTGGGGATACCGGCTTAGCTCTACTTAGCCAAACACTTAACCTTGTCCTCCGGTATAAACATTAAACCGGTATCTTGATGGCTCAAACCATCCGGTTTGGCATGCCTTTGGCATACCGGGGGTTATCCCCCCAACATTAGTCCCCGAAGCTGGTATAGTCTGGTGGATTCTATCCAACAGACCGTGCCAGTTTCCCGTATCTCAAGGAACCGGTTTAATCTTTCCGGTGATCAGTTTAGATCTCGGCATCTTTGCCGGACTCAGGTCTTTCTTTCTTTGCAAGGTATTTTCCGGTATCTCATTCTCCGGTATCTTAGACATTAAATCTCTCCTCGGCGAAGTCGAGAAATTCTCGGGTACCGTGCCTGTCAGTGACATGCGCACTGTACCTGACGCGCCAGTGTCAGGGGTCACTTCCCTTTGGCTTCTGCGCCCGTATTAACTGCGGCACACCAGATCCGGGCTGCTGTTCCGGATCCGTGCGGCGACCCTGTGGCTTTCTGTTTTTCGCGCGTGTATCCTCGCGCCACGTGGCGGCCCACAAAGAGAACCGCCACGGCCCAGCGGTTTCCAGCCCATTAACTTTTCCTCCTATAAAAGGGGAAACCGCTCCTTCCTCCTCCTTTCTTCGCATTCACAACTCCTTCGCGCACACAGAGCTCCTAGCCCTCTTGCGCCCTTGCCGTTTGCGTTCATTGCCTGAGCTCCGCCGCCCGGCGAACTTCCACCGCTTCTCCGCCGAACCTCGCCAAGCCTTGCTGTGCGGAGAGTTGCTGCAGCGCCCCTGTTGCGGCCGCAGCCTTCGTGTTCCGAAGAACTCTTCTCCGCCTCCTCGTCGCCAGACTTCCCCAGCAACTACGAGCTCACTGCTCCGCCGGCGACCTTCTCCCTCAGCATCTCCGCCGCCTCAGGTTAGGCTCGATTCGCGTTTGCCCCTCTCTTCTTTGCTTTTCAGATCTTGGGCCGGTAGGATATTTACCTCGCATTTTCTTTTGCTTTTTCTCTTACTCGTAGATCTTCGCGCAAGGGTAGATCTTGGGAAACCAATTTTTCCGGGTAGATTCGTATGTCTAGCGACGAGTCTGCTTCCGTGTCCTCCTCCAGTAGCCAACAGAGCGAATCCTCCGACGGGCTGACCGCTGATCTTGCCCGGATGGAAACCGACACCCGCAAAGACCAAGAGGCCGGCAGCTCTAGCCAGGCCCCCGGAATAGATCTATCCGGTATCACACGTGGAGCCTGGAAAGGTTCCGACGTGACACAACATGAGATTGACTGGCTCTACCAGTCTAGAAGGATACCGGAAGGAGTAACCTGCCGGCTTCCCGGCGACGAGATCGAACCGGTACTCAAACCCGGTGAGTACGTCGTGTTTCTTGCTCACTTTGAGCGCGGCTTCGGCCTTCCTGCTTCTGATTTCTTTCGCCAAATCCTGGATTTTTACCAACTCCAGCCTCACCACCTTCCCGGCAACGCCGTTTTCTATCTTTCTTGCTATGCCACCTTCATGGAGGCCTACATCGGCATACGCCCCACTCGCGAGACTTTCGCTCGCTTTTTCTCTCTTCAGATTAATTCCTTTCAGGGCAAGGACATTCCTAAGCCCAAACCCCCCGTACAATGCGGGTCTTGTATCATCGGCTCCCGCCAAGGGGGCCCTTTCTTTAAATTCGCTGGTCTCGAGTCATGCCGGTTATGGCAAGGGACCTTCTTCTACGTGAAGAACGCTGGCGAGGCTGATCTTATCAACCTGCCGGCTTTTAATCCGGCGCCGCCCAGAAAGATCAACTGGAGCTACTTTCCCGGGACGAATCACATCGAAATGAACCGGGTAGTACGCTTCATGGAGAAGCTGATGAAGGAGACCAACATCTGCTCTGACGACATCATCCGCACCTTCATTTCACGCCAGGTGCTTCCTCTTAAGTGCCGGGCTCACAAGATGAGCGAGATGTACGGTCCTGGCGATCCTACGAAGATCACCGGCCTCCCTCTGAGCAAGAAGGACATAGTCCTCAAGGCTAGGCAGATCTGCCAGACTGCCATGCCGGTTGACTGGGAGTGGGGCTTCCTGCCTCTTAGCTCCACCAACCCTCCAACTGAGGAAGTAAGAGATTGTGCAACCCGGGTTGTTGTACCGGTAACTTTTACATTGTGGCTAACTGACTTTTCATTTGTTTTCAGGCCAAGGACCGCTTCCCTCGCATCGAAGCGGATCGACGAGGCCCTTGCCGGAAGCGCCCTCTGGACCGGGTGGACCCAGATCCATACATTCATTGGACTGACCTCAAGATGGGCCGGACCCACACATTGCGCCCCGGTAAACCCTCGTCAGAAGCTCCCGGCTCCACCGATGATCTCACTGTGCTTGAGGTAGCTTTTTTTTCTGGTCTCTCATACTTTATTGCTATTCCTCCTCTGTAGATGCCCCCTCAGCTGGCACGCAACCGCAGGTTCATGAGCATGTTGCTCCCCTGTGGGCCGAGGCCGGCGACGAGTTCGTGGAGAAGCTCTCTCCCCAGGTCAAGAAGAACAAGGCCCCGGCACCCGATGCCGGCTCAAGCCAAAGTCCTCCCGCCAAACGCTTCCGGACGGAAGTAATTGCGGGGAAAGAAGTAGGCAAGAGGCGATACACGGGCAAGCAGATGCCGGTTGCTTCTGGGTAAGCCTTCGTTTCTCTTCGTCTTTTTGTTTTACAAACTTTCTCTTCAGGTTGCTTTTTCCAACCTTTATCTTTTTCTTGTTCAGCCCTGCGCTCAAGCTCGGCCCAAGGCCTGAGAGCTCTGAGGGAACCGCAAGGACCTCAACTCCTCGTCACCCAAGCCCGGCACCATCTGGTGCCGGCAACGCTTCTGCCTCCCCTTGATACGTCTCAAACGTATCTATAATTTCTTATGTTCCATGCTACTTTTATGATGATACTTACATGTTTTATACACATTATATGTCATTATTATGCATTTTCCGGCACTAACCTATTAACGAGATGCCGAAGAGCCGATTCGTTGTTTTCTGCTGTTTTTGGTTTCAGAAATCCTAGTAAGGAAATATTCTCGGAATTGGACGAAATCAACGCCCAGGGTCCTATTTTTCCACGAAGCTTCCAGAAGTCCGAAGAGGAGACGAAGTGGGGCCACGGGGCGCCGCCACACTAGGGCGGCGCGGCCTGGACCCTGGCCACGCGGCTCTATGGTGTGGGGCCCCCGTGAGGCCCCCTGACCTACCCTTCTGCCTACTTAAGCCTTCGTCGATAATAGCCCCAGTACCGAGAGCCATGATACGGAAAACCTTCCAGAGACGCCGCCGCCGCCAATCCCATCTTGGGGGATTCAGGAGATCGCCTCCGGCACCCTGCCGGAGAGGGGAATCATCTCCCGGAGGACTCTACACCGCCATGGTCGCCTCCGGATTGATGTGTGAGTAGTTCACCCCTGGACTATGGGTCCATAGCAGTAGCTAGATGGTCGTCTTCTCCTCATTGTGCTATCATTGTCGGATCTTGTGAGCTGCCTAACATGATCAAGATCATCTATCTATAATGCTACATGTTGCGTTTGTTGGGATCTGATGAATATGGAATACCATGCTATGTTGATTATCAATCTATCATCTATGTGTTGTTTATGATCTTGCATGCTCTCCGTTGCTAGTAGAGGCTCTGGCCAAGTCATTGCTTGTAACTCCAAGAGGGAGTAATTATGCTCGATAGTGGGTTCATGCCTCCATTAAATGCGGGGAGTGACGGCAACCTCTAAGGTTGTGGATGTGCTTGTTGCCACTAGGGATAAAACATCAATACTATATCTAAGGATGTATTTGTTGATTACATTACGCACCATACTTAATGCAATTGTCTGCTTGTTTGCAACTTAATGCTTGGAAGGGGTTCGGATGATAACTCTGAAGGTGGACTTTTTAGGCATAGATGCATGCTTGGATAGCGGTCTATGTACTTTGTCATAATGCCCAATTAAATCTCACACTACTCATCATAACATGTATGTGCATTGTTATGCTCTCTTTATTTGTCAATTGCCCAACTGTAATTTGTTCACCCAACATGCTATTTATCTTATGGGAGAGACACCTTTCGTGAACTGTGGACCCCGGTCCTTTCTTTTACATCGAATACAATCTACTGCAATACTCGTTTCTTGTTCTTTGCAAACCATCATCTTCCACACTATACATCTAGGGATTTCTATTTTCGTGCCCTCGGGTCCTTAGTTGTACTCAGTTTTCCCCAGCTCCTTAGTTTTTCATCAGTTTTCCCCAAGCCCTTGTCTGTAACCCGCAGAAAGAGCTCGGACGGAAGGAATCCCGTTTAGTTGACGTTGGTTGGTGCTGGCAAGTGGGGCCGCTGTTGGTGCCCCGCAGTGGACACGTCTCCACTTATCCAGATCATCGTGGGACCCACAACTTGTCCATGTTAGCGCGCCGGACCCACAGCTTACCCAGGTGACCGTTGCAAAATGGGAGCCCGAGCCAGCCACGCACCCGTGCCCGTGCCATTGCTTCCCCTTTCTTTCTCCGTGCCCCATTGTTCTTCTTCTCCGCCAGTGGCAGCCCTTCTCCGGTAGGCGGGTGATGTCTAGTTTCTCTTCGACCTCCCGTTCTTCATGGCCGCAGTATGGACCCGTGCCTTTGACAAGATGCCCTGACTGCCCACGCCGGGAGCCTCCGAAGCGGTCGATGCTGCAAGACGGACGAGAACGGCAACCGTGGACGTGAGTTCGTTGCATGCGAGAGCTTGCCATATAGAGAGGGGGATAAGGTTAGATCTCGCTCCAATTTCTCTGTTTTCTCTCGATTTTCTTGTTATTCCCTCGAATTTGGGATTTAGGGTTCACGTTGTTGTTTTCGGATCTTGAAGAAATGCGGGCATTTCGAGTGGATCGATGTGTACGTTCGGAGGCTTCGGTTGCGAGGAATCAATTGGCGCTATTGGGGGCGCAATTTGGGAGGGGGGGACTTGCTGTAGAGAATGCGGCGGAGAGAGGAGCCGTTCCGATTATGCCTAATGCTCCCAATGCAGAACTGGTGGAAGTGAAGGGAGAACTGAAGAAAATGAACAAGCAGTTAAGGCAGCTGATCGAGTTGAAGAAGCAAGCTAACCCGATGGCTGGTTTTTTTGTTGTATAATTACGATCGGATTCTTATCATTGCTCACCGGGCGCTAGAAGTTGTTACAAGGGATACCTTACAAATCCATTATTCAGTTACATGTACTTGTAGTTGTTTTCAAAGTTAGTGTGTGCATTCACCGAAATTACCAACTATATTCCCTAAAAGAAAAGGAAAGCTAAAGATAGTTGATAATTGTTAGAGGGGTGACAAATAATGCAATCACCGAAATCCGCAAATATGTATGCCTCGTGTTTATACCAAAATTATACCACTTTTAGGCCGTTTCAAAATACCAATACCATATCCCAAACTATATTCCCTAAAAGAAAAGGACAGCTAAAGATAGTTGATAATTGTTAGAGGGGTGACAAATAATGCAATCACCGAAATCCGCAAATATGTATGCCTCATGTTTATAAGAAAATTATACCACTTTTAGGCCGTTTCAAAATGGGATCCCTTTCAAAATAGGGTCCCTTCAAAATACCAATACAATATCCCAAACTATATTCCCTAAAAGAAAAGGACAGCTAAAGATAGTTGATAATTGTTAGAGGGGTGACAAATAATGCAATCACCGAAATCCGCAAATATGTATGCCTCATGTTTATAACAAAATTATACCACTTTTAGGCCGTTTCAAAATACCAATACTATATCCCAAACTATATTCCCTAAAAGAAAAGGACAGCTAAAGATAGTTGATAGCAATCACCGAAATCCGCAAATATGTATGCCTCATGTTTATAACAAAATTATACCACTTTTAGGTCGTTTCAAAATACCAATACTATATCCCAAACTATATTCCCTAAAAGAAAAGGACAGCTAAAGATAGTTGATAATTGTTAGAGGGGTGACAAATAATGCAATCACCGAAATCCGCAAATATGTATGCCTCATGTTTATACCAATACTATATCCCAAACTATATTAAGTGGCAAACTCGTTATTGCACATAAATAGAGGGGTGGGCATTCTCCACCGACGAGAGAGAGAGAGAGGGGTGGCCACGAAGAGAGAGAGAGAGAGAGAGAGGTTGCCACGAAGAGACGGATAGGGGTATACTGCCCGTTAGATCAGTGGATCAACGGTTCGTGGAGTCGATCCGTGTGACAACGGCTCAACCAATCGGGATAAGTTTGGGCTTCTCGGAGCATTTGTGACAGTACTTGAGGGCAAAACTGAGTAGTACTAAGAATCCAAGGGCACATAAATAGTAAATAGACTAAGGGATTCAAACAAAAGAATTACAAAATGAAAAATGTGTGTTTTGTACAATATAATTCATATTGGGCTACATCAAATTATTTGCAATTCAAATATACATGAGTGTGACAATTATGGCATCATTTAGACAAACTATGTTTTGGGAAAGATGTTTTGCAAAGGGGTTTGGGTGGAAAACCAATCATCTTCATAGCTACACTAGTGATTCCGAGAAGTGGCAATTTGTGGTAAAACTTGATTTATATATGTTTGTTAAGGTTTTCTAGGTGGCGAGGTTGCGTAGGAAGACTCCATGAGTAGTTGCCACTATGTTTTTATTTTTTTGGATTTTTTTGCGCATGAAATGACTCAATTAGCTATGTTAATCTCATTTGTTGACTCTCTGTTGACCAGCTACTTGAGGGTAAAACTGAGTATATTGCACTTGCCGGTCTAAGTCCTCGAGGGAAAAACTGAGTACAGATAAAATTTCTGTATAAGGCCTAAGGTTATAACTGAGTACACCAAACGTCCCAGGGTTAGACTCGTGTAGCGGTGCACGCTGCAGCCGTGCATAGCGGACGCGTGTTGCGGTACACGGCACCTTCGTCTTTATAGAGCCCCTCTTTCTCTCCCTCGACGCACGTTCTCACTGGCTCACTGCAACCGCCTCTCCTGTCCCATCATCTTCTCCACAACCGAAGAAAAAACCCCGAAGAAAACCGCCGGCGATGGAGAAGAATGAGATGCCCATTGTCGGCACATCGGCCGCCGCCCCGTCCGGGCCCCTGTCGCTGCTTCCAATGTAGCAGCCGGCGCATCGGCCGCCGCCCCCGTCCGGGCCCCCGTCGCTGCTTCCAACGTAGCAGCCGGCGGATCGGCCGCCGCCCCCGTCCAGGCCCCTGTCCCTGCTTCCAACGTAGCAGCCGGCGGATCGGCCGCCGCCCCCGTCCAGGCCCCTGTCGCTGCTTCCAACGTAGCAGCCGGCGCATCGGCCGCCGCCACCGTCCAGTCCCCCGTCGCTTGGGACCCGTACGAACCAGTGCAATACGACGCGCCGGAGAACCCCTACGACACCAGCATCGTCGACAACGAGCCGGAGGTAACCCTTTGTTCCCTTGTTCTTATCTCATTTCAATCATTTTGTGTTAGATCTAGCGTTATTACGGTTCGTACTGTTCCTAGTTCAATCCTTTTGTGTTAGATCTTGCGTTATTACTGTTCGTCTGTTCCTAGTTCGATCCTTTTTTGTTAGATCTTGCGTTATTAGTGTTTGTGATTTGCTTTTGTTTAAGATTTGTGCCGATGATGATGAATATTTGGGCATAAATTGATTCAGGGTTTGTTCAGTAAACAATTGGTGTGTACAAATTTGTTGTGCATGATCTTTGGTTTGCTGACTCAAATCCTGGATATAAGTGTGTCCAATGTAAGCGAGGCTACCTCTTTTTTTCGAGCCCATATTATCATGCATGATTTTTTGTTCACTCTCTGTTCCATCATCGTTGCAATTGACTCCATTTTTTTTGCACGATCTTTGGTGCTACGTGACAGGTGCAGAGCAGCGACGTCGACAGCGACGACGAGTCCTTCCACACCAAGACTCGTCACGTCCTCAGGAGGCTGCAGTCTGGCCATTACGATGGCCCCTTTGCTCGAGGCATTTACAAGTGCCCCTTCTGCAACAGGAAGCTCCGCGCCACCGACTTCAACTCCCTGGTGAACCATGCTGAATCCATTGGCAGATGTGGCGCTAGAGTTGGAAGGACCGTGAACGTGCATGCGTACATGGCCAAACACAAAGCACTTGGGATTCACCTGCGCAACCTCCAAGCGAGTCACACGCGCTACCTGGAGGCGTTGAACGTGCCTACTTGCACTCTCTGTATGTGACTGCTCTATCTGTAGAGCAGCTTAAATTCATGTAAAATGTAGCTTATGTTGGATCTATCGGTACTACTTTTGGATCTGTCCTGAATATATCTATGCTATGTTGGTTGCTGTATGCAGCTTATCCTATATTTTCTCTCTAAATTTGTGCCCTAGATTTCCTACCTGATTGGGTAAAAATGAATGCATAAAGAAATGAATGGCGTTAAAAAACAGAAGGACAAGCTGCTCTAGATTTGCTACCAATTTGGGCTATCAAATATGAATGAGATCGAGCGAGAGAGAGGAAAAAGGTACATTGAAAACTGCTAATCCGGGCGAAAGAGACAGAAACCACTCGTGCTCCCGTCCCGGACCCACACGGCTCCACACGCTACGGCCCCACAAACATGGTCTCGTCCTGTCCCACGCGGTCCCTTCCTACCAGCCCCACACGACACGGTCCCACACGACGCGACCCCACAAACGACACGACCCCACTCGTCAGCACGGAACGGTCAACTTAACGGATTCCTTCCGTCCGAGCTCCTTCTGCGGGTTCAGACAAGGGCTTGGGGAAAACTGAGGAAAAACTAAGGAGCTGGGGAAAACTGAGTACAACTAAGGACCCGAGGGCACGAAAATAGAAATCCCATACATCTAATCCTTTGTTACAGCAAGCCGATGAGATTGACAACCTCACTGTCACGTTGGGGCAAAGTAATTTGGTTGTGTTGTGCAGGTTCCACGTTGGCGCCGGAATCCCTGGTGTTGCGCCGCACTACACTCCGCCGCCATCAACCTTCAACGTGCTTCTTGGATCCTACTGGTTCGATAACCTTGGTTTCTTACTGAGGGAAAACTTGCTGCTGTACACATCACACCTTCCTCTTGGGGTTCCCAACGGACGTGTGCTTTACCGTCACAAGCACCCCTCTGGGAGGCACACCAAGTTCGGGGCGCGCGACCCCTACACATCCAGATCACGGCGCGGAGGAGGAGCACGTCTCCCCTCCAGAAAAGCAAGATACCGGCACCAGCAACATCGGCGCCGATTCAGAAGCTGCCGGGAGGGCGGAACCTCTGGTTCCTCCCGTCCCCAAACATAAGAAGAAGAAGACCACGGAGTCTTCCCCCTCCAAACCGGTGCCACCGCCGGAAGCGCCCAGCGCCAAGCCAACTGGGGCCACGCCAACGCCGCCGCCAGAAACCCTCAAGACCACCAAGGGGAAGGCCACGGCTTCCGGTACTTCATCCGCCGATCCGCAGCAACTGACGCTGCACGCCGGTCGCGCCGCTGTCGCAGCCAGAGGAAAACCTTCCGGCGTCTTGGGCCGGATCACCGAGCTGAAGCGCGAAGGCCGCGATCTGGGGCACTTGCTCCCCTACGCTGAGAGGTGGAATGCTGCGGATGTGTCCGCAGCTACGTGCGGCCTGGGGAAGGATCGGCTTCCGGCGCTGGACCCCTCTGGCCCTCGGTGCACGGAGGAGCACTTCATGCGGCTGCGGCGCGCGGTGAAGGAGCTAGATAACGCGTGGCATGATGCCACCAACAACGTGGTGGTAAGCTTCACCAAACTCTTTTAAATTTTTTAATTCATGCCGGTTTCTTTCTTTCCGGATCTTGTCTATCTTCCCAGTCCCCGAGTTTTGTGTTGAGAGCATAGCTCTTAGCGCAAAACTTAAGTAACAACTCGAAAAACCGGCATGCCCAGTCCCCGAGTTTCGGGTTAAGAACGTAGCTCTTAGCGCGAAACTTAGGTAGAAACTCAAAAAACCGGCATACCCAGTCCCCGAGTTTCGGGTTAAGAACGTAGCTCTTAGCGCGAAACTTAGGTAGAAACTCAAAAAACCGGCATAGCCAGTCCCCGAGTTTCGGGTTGAGAACGTAGCTCTTAGCGTGAAACTTAGGTAAGAACATAGAGAAACCGGCTTCTTTATTCTAACACCTTCTCTTGAATAGAGCACGGCCGACACCCGGAAACACCTCTTTGAGGTGCTTCTCTGGGAGCACCGGGATCTTGCTGAAGCGCACAGCAAGTGCCAAGGTGAGCTTCTGTGCCTCCGGTATCTTTTTACCGGAAGGTTTTCTTTCTTAGTACTTATAACTTTTTTCTCAACAGCCATCCCGGAAGCTTCCATCGAAGCCCTCAAGGCTCAGCTCGCCACACTCCAAGGTACCGCTCCTTCTTTTCCGGTTAACTTGTTTCTTTTTTATTTTACCAGCTGCAACTTTGTTAACACTTTCTTTCCGGGCTCTAGGTGAAAAAGAGTAGCTCATCCGGCAGCACCGCGAGGCTCTGGACGCCCAGGAGACTTACTCCAGTGGGCTGAAGGAGCAGCTGATCCAGCTCGGGCTAAAGCATAGTGAGGCGATGAAGGCCGCCCAAGCTGCCACTGAAGCTAGGCTGAACGAAGCCCTGAAGGATGCCAACAACTCCACCGTGGTGCTGCGGGCGGAGCTAGAGGAGGGAGCCAAGGCACGGCAAGCAGCCGAGGATGAGACCGCGCGCTTGAAGGGAGAGCAGCAGGAGTATGACCTTTTGGTCATGCAGACCGACGCGCTTGCCCTCAGTAAGTTTTTCTTTTTTTCTTTTCCGGTTTTGCTTATAATCTTATCTCTTCCGGTAGCATGTACTTATCTTTTTCTTTTGTCTTGTAGGGCTCTTCCCGGACTCTTAGGCATTCGCGCAGAAGAGGGCAGCGGAGCACCGGGCCGCGCAAGCGTACAAGAATCTGGATGCGCCCTGGGACCCCTATGATCATCTGGTTGCGCTGTCTGCCCGTGTTTCCCACATGCGCGCGGTGGACCGGAATCTCGCCGATATCCCCGAGGTGGCAATCCAGCTCTTCAAGGTGCTGTGGCCTGAGGAGGAGGTGCCGGACAACTTGTCGCTCACCAATGACCGCCTGAAAGGTGCCGGTCGGAGGATTCTGGAGTGGCAGTGCTCCGCGGCTCGTGCCGGAGCGGATTAGGCGCTGCGCGTCGCCTGCTCCTGGTACCCGGACTTGGACCTGGACGCCCTCATTGTCGTGCGCGAAAATGCTCCAACCGATACGGATCCGGTCCTCACCGCGAAGCGGCAGGATCGAGCCTACCGGATTGCAGAGTACGCCTCGGTCCGCACCTTCATCCCCCCTCCTCCAAGCGTCAAGGACTACCTCAGCGACGAAGAAGAAGAGGATGAGGAAGATGAAGATGCCGAAGCCGGTGATGCGCCTCCGGAAGCTCCAGATGCCGGCGTCGTTCCTCCCAAAGCTCCTTCTGCTTAAATGCTTCTTGTCATATGTTTGCCTGTCCTGCTTATCTCAAAACAATGCTCGTCAAATTGTACCCCGGTATGCCGGGGTTTATGATGTAATATAAAACTTATCCTTTCTTTTGGTTGTGCTACCACAATTTATGCCGGTATGTTATACCGGTATGTTATTAAGTTGTGTTTGTCTTACTGACTTAGCACTTTGCTCATGGTTTGCCTTTTTTATCTTGCACTGTGAAGATTCCGAAATTGTTTCGGCATTCAATCCGATGCACACTTGGTTCTTTTGCTTTGGCTCTGCCTACCCTCTGGGTTTTTTGGCGTATGAGTCACAAAGTTCTTTTGCCAAGCAAGCACTTTCTTGAACTTAGAAATAACTTGAAATTTTTCACAAAAAACCGGTATAACCGGGGTTAGTTAAACTTTCCGGATTGTCTGTTCCCATCTCCTCCTTTCGTGGTTCGCGTGCTTAGTTCCTACCGGTTTATCTTGCTTGCCATGAAGCCGGGTTTCAGACAGCAGCAGAGTCGAAGAGTCCGGTAGGTTTAGCACGCTACTAAACCGGAAAGAAAAGACGTTCTACAATCAACCGGTAAACTGAAAAAATAAACATATTACATGCAATTTCCGGTAGAGGCAGTCCCCGAGATTCATTCGAGGTGCCGGCATCCTTTATTCATAGCATATAAGGTACAAAAAAGAACTCCTTACAGTACAACTTCATGCATAAAAGGGGCGCAAAAGAGCTATGTTCCATGGGCGCTTGGTTTCCTCTCCTGACCTGTCCGCCTTTCCTTTCTTTGCTTCCTGTGCATCAACCAAGTAATAGGCATCATTGTGTAGAGCCTTGCTCACAATGAAAGGTCCTTCCCATGGGGGTGATAACTTATGCCGGCCTTCAGTGCGCTGCACTAGGCGCAACACCAGATCTCCTTCCCGGAATACCCTCGGGTTAACCTTCCGGTTATGATAGCGTCTCAGGTTCTGCTGATAAATGGCTGTTCTTGCCAAGGCTAGTTCTCTTGCTTCTTCTAGCAAGTCCACATCATTTTCTCGGGCCTCTTTTACCTCTTCTTCGGTATATTGCTGAACTCTTGGTGAGTCATGTATGATATCGGTTGGAATTACGGCTTCAGCCCCGTAAACCATGAAAAACGGAGTGTATCCGGTAGACCGGTTTGGAGTCGTTCTTATGCTCCACAGCACTGATGGTAGCTCATCGAGCCAACACCCCGGTGTCTTTTCAAGAGGTTCAATGAGCCTGGGTTTGATACCGGAAAGCACCAAAGCATTTGTTCTTTCCACCTGGCCATTGCCTTGTGGGTGTGCGACTGAGCACAAATCCAACCGGATATTGTTATCCTCACAAAATCTTTTGAACTCACCTTGAGCAAAGTTTGTGCCATTGTCAGTGATAATGCTATGCGGGTATCCATACCGCAAGATAACATCCTTTAAGAACTTTACCGCCGTATGCCCATCACATTTTGCGATAGGTTTCACTTCAAGCCATTTGGTGAACTTGTCCACCATCACTAGGATGTGGGTAAAGCTGCTTCTTGCGGTTTTGAATGGACCAACCATGTCAAGGCACCAAACGGCAAACGGCCAAGTTAGCGGTATGGTTTTTAAACTGGATGCTGGGGTATGATTTTGCTTGGCGTACCTCTGGCACCCATTGCATTTCCGTACCAGATCCTCAGCATTTTCCAAAGCAGTGGGCCAATAGAACCCATGCCGGAATACCTTTGCTACGAGTGCCCTTGATGAAGCGTGGTGCCCACATTCCCCTTGGTGAATTTCCACAAGCATCTCTTTTCCCTCTTCCGGTTCCACACACCTTTGAAGGACACCGGTGACACTTCTCTTGTATACCTCGCCATTGATGATGGTGTAAGCTTTGGACCTTCTCTGGATTCTTCTTGATTCATTTTTGTCAACCAGCAAGGTGCCGTTGATCAGGAATTACTTAATAGGTTTAACCCAAGATGGTGCCTCTCGAACCAGAAACACCGGTACGTCTATCTCCATACTATCCACCAGCATTGCTTCTTCCGGTACGGACGCAGCAGTCCCCGAGCTTACCGGAACAGTCCCCGAGTTTACCAGAACAGTCCCCGGGTTTCCTTCATCGATATCCATCGGTACAACATGTGATTCCGGTACGAAAATTGATTCCGATTCCGGGCTCGGCTTGATCGATGGTACTCTTAAGTGTGCCAAGGCTATTCCGGGAGGTATTTCTTGCCTGGACGAGCCCAGCTTGGACAAAGCATCCGCGGCTTCATTTTCTGCCCGTGGCACATGGTGAAACTCACAGCCCTCAAAGAAGCCGGAAATCTTTTGCACGTGAAACCGGTACGAGGCCATGTTGGCATCTTTTGCGTCCCAATCTCCGGAACACTGTTGCACCACAAGATCTGAATCACCATAGCAAATGATCCGGTGCGCACCGATTTCTTTTGCGACTTTGAGCCCATGAATCAGAGCTTCATACTCAGCTACATTGTTTGACGCTCTGAAGTGCACCTGCAGAACATACCGGAGATGATCTCCCTTAGGTGCAGTAAGTACCACACCGGCACCTAGACCCTCTTTGAGTTTGGATCCGTCAAAGTGCATCTTCCAGTATTCTATTTTTTGGTCTGGCGGCTTGTATTGCATTTCCGCCCAATCAACAAGGAAATCGGCCAAAGCTTGCGATTTTATGGCATCACTTCTTTCGTATTCCGGTACGTATGGGGATATCTGAATCACCCACTTGGCAATTCTGCCACATGCATCTTTGTTACACATGATATCTGAGATGGGTGCCTCACTCACCACTTTCATGGGATGTTCTTCAAAGTAGTGCTTGAGCTTTGTGGCTGCCATGAACACGCCATAAGTCATTTTTTGGAAATGAGGGTAGTTTTTTTTGAGAGGGAGAGCACCTCGCTCAGGTAGTATACCGGTCGCTGCACGGATTTTCCTTCCTCTTCTCTTTCAACTATGACCACCACACTCACAACCCGGTTTGTTGCTGCTATATACAACAACATGGGCTCCCTTTCTAAAGGTGAAGCTAGTATAGGCGCAGTGGCTAGCATTGTTTTTAGTTCGTTGAACGCTGCATCTGCCTGAGGGGTCCAGACGAAAGTATCAGATTTTTTCATCAAAGCATAGAGTGGCAGAGCCTTTTCTCCCAACCTGCTTATGAACCGGCTTAGCGATGCCAAGCTTCCGGTAAACTTTTGCACATCTTTGAGATCGTGCGGTATGGTCATTCTTTCGATTGCCCGGATTTTTACCGGATTCACCTCTATGCCCCGGCTTGATACGAGAAAACCAAGCAACTTGCCGGCAGGGACACCAAAGGTGCACTTTGCCGGATTGAGTTTCATCCGGAACCTTCTTAGGTTGTCAAACGTTTGCCTCAAATAATCGATCAAGGTTTCCTTGACCTTAGTTTTTATCACAACATCGTCTACGTAGACCTGCACGTTTTTTCCAATTTGATCATACAAACACTTTTGCATACAGCGCTGGTACGTTGCACCAGCGTTGCGCAAACCGAAAGGCATAGTGACATAGCAATAAGCCCCGTGCGGGGTGATAAACGCAGTTTTTATTTGATCTTCCTTTTTCAAAGGGATTTGGTGGAAACCGGAATAAGCATCCAGAAAAGACAACAGTTCACAACTGGCAGTGGAGTCAATCACTTGATCGATCCGGGGCAACGGGAAAGGATCTTTTGGGCAAGCCTTGTTCAGGTTGGTGTAGTCGATGCACATGCGCCATACCTTTGGAGCTTTTGCTTCAAGGTTCTCTTCTTTCTTCTTCTCGACCAACACCGGATTGGCTAGCCACTCAGTATGCAGCACTTCCACGATGAAACCAGCAACCAACAACTTTGTCACCTCCTCTCCAATGATCTTTCTTCTGTCTTCAGCAAACCGGCGCAGCGGCTGCCTTACCGGCTTAGCATCTCTTCGGACATTCAGAGAGTGCTCAGCCAGCTCCCTCGGAACACCTACCAAGTCATCAGTAGACCAGGCAAAGATATTCTGATTCTCATGGAGGAAGCTGACGAGCGCGTTTTCCTATGCCTCACTGAGGCCGGCACCGATACGAACGGTACGCTCAGGGTAAGCCGGGTCCAGCACGATGTCCTTTGTTTCATTGGTTGGCTTGAATGCCGGTGTGCCCAAGTTTCCACTCATTGCCACTAAACTCAGCTCGTGAGGGTCGAGCCGGCGCAACCGCGGTTGCATTCTTTTCTTTTCCTCTGCGATCACCAGCGATTCGGCCAGATTTGATCCGGCGGAGGCGGTTTCCAGTGAGACTTTGTAGTTTCCCACCACGGTTAGGGGTCCACGAGGTGCCGGCATCTTCATCTTAAGATAGGCTGTATGAGTTGATGCCGTAAAAGCTGCCAATGCCGGTCTCCCCAGCAGTGCATGGTAAGGGCTTTCCAGGTCCACTACCTCGAACAGAAGGTTTTCCACCCGGCAGTTATCACGTCCACCAAACGAGACATCCACCCGGACTTTTCCCATGGGTGAACAAGATAATCCCGGAACGATTCCGTGGAAAGTCGTGTGTGTTGGTTGCAGCATGTTCTCAGTTATCCCAAGCATGCGCATAGTGTGCCGGTACATGATGTTTATGCTGCTCCCATTGTCTATCAGCACCTTGCTGAATTTGACTCGAGCTGTTGGCCCATGCATGATAGGGTCCACAACCAGAGCATAACCACCCGGATTAGGCATTATTTTCGGGTGATCCTTGAACGACCAGCTGATTTCTTGGTCAGACCACAGCATGTATTTTGGGACTGCCGGCATCACCGCGTTTACTTCCATGGAACGGCGTCGCAGGCTTTGCTTGTCTGTTGGCTCAGTAACGAACACAACACAGCACATATCTGGATCATGGTAAACATTTCGGCCCAAAGGTGCCGGTGGAGGTGGCTGGCCATTGCCATCTCCCACCTGGTGAACTTGTTGTGGTGGAGGCCGGTTTTGCTGAGGTTGTACCGGTATGGCATTTGGTCCGGTAAGCGGGGGTGGTGGTGGTAGTTTCCCGGCATCTTTTGCTGTGCCTTGGCCCATCAACCTTTTGGTCCAAGTACAATCTTTTGTCAAATGGTTTGCCGGCCTCCCTGGGTTTGGTGTGTGCCACCGGCATGGCTGATCCATGGCGGATTCCATGGTGTACCTTTCCTCATTTTGCCACTGCTTCTTTTCAACCCACTGTTTCTTTGGACCCGCCCATGGCTGTGATCCGGTTTTCTGTCTTTGGCTTCCGCTGGCGCCGGAATTATCCTGCACCGCGGCTACTTGCTGTGGACCATACCTTCGATCCGGAAACTCTTCCCTTCGTTTGTTTTGCCTGTTATCCCGGTATTGTTCTTGGCGTTGCTGAGGCTGGTTTGTTTGTTCCGGCTCAGCTTGTACTGCCGGTTGCATTGGGTCTCCCAATGCGTAGCTATCTGCCACACGTATCTTTTCTGCCAGAGTTGTCGGCATGTTTCTCTGTAGCTTTTGCCACAAAGGTGAGCCTCTTCTGCACCCGTTGCAAAACCACGCAATGGCTTGTGCCTCGATCACCCCTTCACAAGAGTTTCTTGTGGAGTTCCACCGGGTTAGGTAATCCCGATCTGTTTCATTGGAGCGTTGCACGCATAAAGCGAGCTGCTGCGGCCTGTTTGGCCTCCGGTAGGTGCTACTGAAGTTGCTTACAAAGGCCTCCTCAAAGTCCAGCCAGCCATTTATACTTCCTGTCGGCAAATTGTTTAGCCAGATGCGCGCTGGTCCTACCAGGAAAGATGGTACAATTCTCACGGCCCAGCGCCGGTTTCCTCCACCAGTGACGGTTCCTCCGCCACCGGCAACATATACTGCGGTTACGTAATCCGCGAGCCAGTCTTCCGGCTTGGTGGTGCCATCGTAGGATTTAGTGTCACGGGGCAACGTGAAATTGCGAACCGGTGGCTCCTCTCTCATGATCCTTGGGCCAAAACATTTGGGGCCTGGAGGACCTTCCGCCTCCACTATTTCAGACAAGTACACCCTATCCAGCCTGTGCCTCGCATCCCGGTCTGGTAGGCATCTTTCGCCTAACCGGTCTCCCAACGGGTTCCGGTAAGTTGCAATTCTCTCAGCTCCTGAATCAACCTCTTCATATCTTTCCGGTACCGCGGCTCTTGCCTGCCGGTACCTTGGCGGAGGCATTTCCTCTTCCACGTACGCTGCTCTTGCAGCGCGAAAATTTTGCCCGCTTTCTTCTCTGCCGGCATAATCTCTTGCAGCGTAACCGTTTCCGGCATGGACGCCTGCTGCCCCTTGATTTTTTCTACCGGCCTCGTACCGCCCGGCTTGTTGTTTTCCGGCAAGTACCGGATCGTACACAGTCATTTGCTGTGCATTCGTTTTTTCTTTTCTCTTGTCCGGATGGGGGGACGACGCATGCCCATGGGACTTGCTTCCGGCATTCTTTGTGGAACGCACAGATTTTGACGCTGCAGCCTTGTTTACTTTTGCGAGCTGCTCAGCATTTTGCTGCTCAATCATGTCAAGCAACTCCCTAACACGATCTTGCTGTTTTGCCAACGCATCTCCGGTGAGCGACTCACATAGCTCTACCGCAGCCCTAGCAGCTTTTATGGTTTTATCCGGGCTACTGTATTTCGGTCTCTCTACGATGCTCACAGATGCAGAGGCACTTTTTCCGGTAAGAATTTCCTTGCGCAAATCCTGATATAGATTGCGAGCTCTAAGCCTGTTTTCCGGTTGCCTAGCCGGATGAGTGCTAACAGAAGCAAAGCCATGGGCAGCGTTATACTCACGTAGGGTTAGGTTCAGCTCGCGCTGCGCCCGGATGATGTCCTTGCCGTTCTCGAGCAGCTTCTGGCGTTGTGCCTCCAGCTCTGCCTGAGCCGCTGCCAGGTCGATGTTCTGCGCGATGGGCGTGGCGAGGACGCTCTTCGCCGCTTGAAGTGGAGTTTCCGGTAGCGCCGCGGAGGTGCCCGCAACCACCTGGTCACGCTCGGTCGGCGGCTTGGCCATGCGTGTGGACTTCGTCGGTCCAGCGCCTTCCGCCGCAGCTCCTTTGCCGGCGTCGCCTGCGCCAACGACCAGCACCTCGATGCTGCCGGCGGCGCGGCCGCTGGGAAGCGCAGATCTTGGCGGATCCGGAGCCACCAGCACCGGCGAGAGGTACTGGCACTCGGGGACGGTGCCGTAGTAGACGCGGAAGCTCTCGAGCTCGACGGTGTGCTTCTTCTTGGGGTACTTACCGCCACTGGCGAAGTAGCCTGTGTTGTCGTTGATGAAGTCCCTGTCGAGGACGCGGTCGACGAGCACGGTGACGACACGCTCGCCGTTGATGGTGAGGAGGCCCGCCCGAATATGAACTCCAGCAAGCGCAGCTGCTGGCCCCACGGTGGGCGCCAACTGTCGTCGTGGTGAACAGACAGATGCCATGGGATGGCTTAAGTTGGGGCCGAATGTGCGCTAGAAGATTCGGGGGAGGGTTTTCGATTAGATGGGATGAACTTCCGGATGCTTTCCTCAAGAACACAACCAACGGCAGCGATACAAGAAGAAACACACAAGGAAGAACTCTGCTCTAGATCTTTCTCTTTATTGATCTCAACAGGAAACAGGTTTTTGGATACAAGGTCGAACGTAACATCACATCGTGCCCGCAAAGGGCAGTGCCCCCTCTCCTTATATAGGGGAGAGGTGGCTTACAGGGGAAGGAACCCTAATGGCATCTTTGACTAGACAAACTACTTTTACAATGTAACTTTAATCATAAACGGCGGCGCCGGTTTCTTTAATCAGGGAGGCTGACGTCCTCCGGCTGCTTTTGGCGTCACCCTCCTCTTTGGCGTCAGGGCTTCGTTTAAAGCTACTTTGCTTAGCTCATCTTTGTCCTCTAGCTCTGAAGAGAATCTTTGACCAGTCTTGCCGACATGCTCTTCTTGCCGGTAGCCCGGTGTCTTCTTTACCCGGTTCCGGTATACCCCTCTTGGGGATACCGGCTTAGCTCTACTTAGCCAAACACTTAACCTTGTCCTCCGGTATAAACATTAAACCGGTATCTTGATGGCTCAAACCATCCGGTTTGGCATGCCTTAGGCATACCGGGGGTTATCCCCCCAACAATGATCACTTACCGCTTGCAAAAGCGCGTAGAAGATCTTGACGGTGCCACAATCGGGCAGCACCTCCGTACTCGGTCACACGTTCGGTGTTGATGAAGACGATGTCCTTCTCCCCGTTCCAGCGGGCAGCGGAAGTAGTAGCTCCTCCTTGAATCCGGTAGCACGACGGCGTGGTGGCGGTGGCGATGGAGATCTCCGGCAGAGCTTCGCTAAGCGTTGCGGGAGAGGGGAGGAGTGGGGTGGCTAGGGTTTGGGGAGAGGGGGTGGCCGGCCACAATGGGGTGCGGCCAAGGCTATGGCTTGAGGTGGCCGGCCCCCTCCCCTTGGACCTCATTATATAGGTGGAACCCCCAAGAGTTGGACTACAAGTCTTCGAATAAGACCCCAACCCAAAACCTTCCATGTTGTAGGGAAACCTACTCAAGGTGGGACTCCCACCTCAAGTGGGACTCCCACCCTTCCATGAGGGGGGTGGCCGGCCACCCTTGGTGGAGTCCACCTGGGACTCCACCCCTCTAGGGTTGGCCGGCCATGGGAGGTGGAGTCCCTTCGGGACTCCGCCTTCCAAAGTGATTTCTTCCGGACTTTTCTAGAACCTTCTAGAACCTTCCATAAATGCACCGGATCATTTCCAAACTTGGAATATGACTTCCTATATATGAATCTTATTCTCCGGACCATTCCGGAACTCCTCGTGATGTCCGGGATTCCATCCGAGACTTCGAACAATACTTAGAACTCCATTCCATATTCAAGTTCTACTTTTACAACATCAAGCCTTAAGTGTGTCACCCTACGGTTCGTGAACTATGTGGACATGGGTGAGAACTCTCTCCGACCAATAACCAATAGCGGGATCTGGAGATCCATAATGGCTCTCACATATTCAACGATGACTTAGTGATCGAATGAACCATTCACATACGATACCGATTCCCTTTGTCACGCGATATTTTACTTGTCCGAGGTTTGATCATCGGTATCACTCTATACCTTGTTCAACCTCGTCTCCTGACAAGTACTCTTTACTCGTACCGTGGTATGTGGTCTCTTATGAACTATTCATATGCTTGCAAGCTATTTAGACTACATTCCATCGAGAGGGCCCAGAGTATATCTATCCGTCATCGGGATGGACAAATCCCACTGTTGATCCATATTCCTCAACTCATACTTTCCGAATACTTAATACCACCTTTATAACCACCCATTTACGCAGTGGCGTTTGATGTAATCAAAGTACCTTTCCGGTATAAGTGATTTACATGATCTCATGGTCAAATGGACTAGGTAACTATGTATCAAAAGCTTATAGCAAATAACTTAATTACGTGATCTTATGCTACGCTTAATTGGGTGTGTCCATTACATCATTCATATAATGATATAACCTTGTTATTAATAACATCCAATGTTCATGATTATGAAACTATAATCATCTATTAATCAACAAGCTAGTTAAGAGGCTTACTAGGGACTCATTATTGTTTACATAACACACATGTATCAATGTTTCGGTTAATACAATTATAGCATGGTATATAAACATTTAACATAAACACAAAGATATATAATAACCACTTTTATTATTGCCTCTTGGGCATATCTCCAACAGTCTCCCACTTGCACTAGAGTCAATAATCTAGATTACACTGTAAGGTACCTAACACCCTTGGCATTCTGGTGTTGGTCATGCTTTGCCCTAGGGAGAGCTTTAGTCAACGGATCTGCTACATTCAGATCAGCGTGTACTTTACAAATCTTTACTCCTCCATCTTCGATGTACTCGTGAATCGAATGATAACGCAACTTGATATGCTTTAGCCTCTTGTGTGACCTTGGTTCTTGTGCATTGGCGATGGCACCCATGTTGTCACAATAGATGACTAGTGGGTCCAATGCACTAGGAACCACACCGAGCTCTACAATGAACCTCTTCATCCATACCGCTTCTGATGAAGCCTGCGAAGCCGCTATGTACTCGATTATGTTGAAGACTTCGCCACCGTGCACTGCTTCGAGCTTGCCCAGCTTACTGCAACACCATTCAATATAAACACGTACCCAGACTGAGACTTAGAGTCATCAGGATCAGTGTTCCAACTTGCATCGGTGTAACTGGTTACAACAAGCTCTTGGTCACCCCCATAACAAAGAAACATATCCTTAGTTCTTTTCAAGTACTTCAGGATATTCTTGACCGTTGTCCAGTGTTCCATTCCTGGATCACTTTGATATCTGCTAGTCAAACTAATCGCATGTGTTATATCCGGTCTAGTACATAGCATGGCATACATGATAGAGCCTACTGCTGAGGCATAGGGGATCTGATTCATCCTTTCTCTTTCTTCTACTGTAGCCGGACCTTGAGTCTTACTCAAGACCTTGCCTGGTAACATAGGTAAGAATCCTTTCTTACTTTCGTCCATTCTAAATTTCTTTAGAATCTTGTCCAGGTATGTACTCTGTGATAGCCCTATTAGACGTCTTGATCTATCTCTATAAATCTTGATGCCTAATATGTACGATGCTTCACCAAGGTCTTTCATTGAAAAACTATTATTCAAATAACCTTTTACATCTGCTTAATAGTTCTATATCATTCCCAATTAATAATATGTCATCTACATATAATATCGGGAATGCTACGGAGCTCCCACTCACTTTCTTGTAAATAGAGGCCTCTCCATGACACTGTATAAACCCGAAGTCTTTGATCACCTTATCAAAGCGTCGGTTCCAACTTCTGGATGCTTGCTTCAGTCCATAAATTGAACGCTGAAGTTTGCACACCTTATCAGCATTTTTAGGATCGACAAAACCTTTGGGTTGTACCATATACAACTCTTCCTCAATGTCTCCATTAAGGAACGCCGTTTTGACATCCATCTGCCAAATCTCATAATCGAAAAATGCAGCTATTGCTAACAAAATCCTCACAGATTTTAGCTTCGCTACAGGTGAGAAAGTCTCATCGTAGTCAACACCTTGAATTTGTCGGAAACCCTTTGCGACAAGTCGAGCTTTATAGACAGTAATATTACCATCAGCATCTGTTTTTCTTTTGAAGATACATTTATTCTCGACAGCCTTGCGGCTATCAGGTAAGTCTACCAAAGTCCACACTTTGTTATCATACATGGATCCCATTTCGGATTTCATGGCTTCTTGCCATTTGTTGGAATCTGGGCTCATCATCGCTTCTTCATATGTCGCAGGGTCTTCATCATTGTTATCCACAATCATGACATTTAGACAAGGATCATACCAATCAGGAGTGGCACGTTCCCTTGTCGATCTGGGATGTTCAGTAGTTATGTCGTTTGAAGTTTCATGATCATTATCATTAGCTTCCTCTGTTACCGGTGCAGGCTGCACAGGAACAACTTTCGGTACTGCGCTACTCTGATCAACGAGAGAAGATTCAGTAATCTCGTCGAGTTCTACTTTTCTTCCAGTCACTTCTTTAGTGAGAAATTCTTTCTCAAGAAAGGTTCCGTTTTTAGCAACAAAGATTTTGCCTTCGGATCTGTGATAGAAAGTGTACCCTATAGTTTCCTTAGGGTATCCTATGAAGACGCACTTCTCCGCTTTGGGTTCTAGCTTGTCCGGTTGTAACTTTTTTACATAGGCTTCGCAACCCCAAACTTCAAGGAACGACAGCTTAGGTTTCTTATTAAACCATAATTCATACGGTGTCGTTTCAACGGATTTAGATGGTGTCCTATTTAAAGTGAATGCAGCTGTCTCTAATGCATAACTCCAAAATGATAACGGCAAATCAGTAAGAGACATCATAGAACGAACCATATCTAAGAGAGTTCGATTACGACGTCCGGACACACCGTTTCGTTGTGGTGTTCCCGGTGGTGTCAATTGTGAAAGTATTCCGCATTTCTTTAAATGCATGCCAAACTCATAACTCAGATATTCACCTCCACGATCAGATCGTAGAAATTTAATCTTCTTGTTACGTTGATTTTCTACTTCACTTTGGAATTCCTTAAACTTCTCGAAAGTTTCGGATTTATGTTTCATGAAATAGATATACCCATATCTACTCAGATCATCTGTGAATGTTAGAACATAACGATAACCACCGCGCGATGCTACACTCATTTGTCCGCACACATCGGTATGTATGATTTCCAATAAGTCTGTAGCTCGCTCCATCAAACCAGAGAATGGAGTCTTTGTCATTTTTCCCATCAGACATGCTTCGCATCTATCAAGTGACTCAAAGTCAAGTGATTCAAGTAATCCATCGGTATGGAGTTTCTTCATGCGTCTCACTCCAAAATGACCAAGACGACAGTGCCATATATAAGTAGTATTATCATTCAATCTAATTCGCTTAGCATCAATGTTATATATATGTGTATCACTACTATCGAGATCTAACAGAAATAAGCCATTCTTTTCAGGTGCTCGACCATAAAAGATATTATTCATAAAAATAGAACAACCATTATTCTTAGACTTGAATGAATAACCGTCTTGCATTAAACAAGATCCAGATATAATGTTCATGCTCAACGCGGGTACAAAATAACAATTATTTAGGCTTAAAACTAATCCCGAAGGTAGATGTAGAGGAAGTGTGCCGACAGCGATCACATCGACTTTGGATCCGTTTCCAACGCGCATCGTCACTTCATCCTTTAGTAGTCTTCGTTTATTCTTTAGTTCCTGTTTCGAGTTACAAATATGAGCAACCGAACCAGTATCAAATACCCAGGTACTAGTACGAGAACCAGTAAGATAAACATCTATAACATGTATATCAGATATACCTTCTTTCTTCTTCTTGACAAGGCCGCTCTTCAGATCAGCCAAATACTTGGAGCAATTATGCTTCTAGTGTCCCTTCTCCTTGTAGTAATAGCACTCAGCATCAGGCTTAGGGCCATTCTTAGGTTTCATAGGAGGCATGGCAGCTTTCTTGCCACCCTTCTTGAATTTTCCCTTAGACTTGCCCTATTTCTTGAAACTGGTGGTCTTGTTGACCATCAACACTTGGTGCTCTTTCTTGATCTCAATCTCAGCAGACTTTAGCATGGAGAAGAGTTCAGGTAACTCTTTGTTCATGTTCTGCATATTATAGTTCATCACAAAGTTCTTGTAACTAGGTGGCAGTGATTGAAGGACACGATTAATCCCCGATCTGTTAGGAATCACTATTCCCAAGTCATCGAGTTTCTTCGCATGCCCGGTCATGGCGAGCATGTGCTCACTAACGGAGCTGCCTTCTTCCATCATGCAGTCGAAGAAGTGTTTCGATGCTTCATAGCATTCCACGGCCGCATGAGTTTCAAATATAGCTTTCAGCTCATTGACCAACTCATGAGGATCGTGGTGCTCAAAACGTTTTTGAAGATCGGCTTCCAGACTGCACAGGATGGCACACTGAACTTGAGAGTACCGAGTTTTCACGAGTCGCGTAAACATTCTTTACTTCATCGGTTTCAGTTTCTGCAGGAGGGTCACCTAGCGGTGCATCAAGCACATATTGCAGGTTTCCACCAGCGAGGAAGATCCTCACATGATGGAACCAGTCGGTGAAGTTGCTACCATTGCTCTTAAGCTTTTCTTTCTCTACGAACTGGTTAAAATTGATTGGGGACGCCATATCTACAACATATATTTGCAATAGTTTAGACTAAGTTTATGACAAATTGAGTTCAAATTTTAATTCAACATAATTAAAAACTAGATGAACTCCCACTCAAAACAATATCCCTCAAATTGTCTTAGTGATCACACGAATCAAATCCATCACACCTAAGTCTGATCATCACGAGACAAGATGTAATTTCAATGGCGAACACTCAAAGTGGTCATCATATCAATCATATGATTCATGCTCTACCTTTCGGTATCACGTGTTCCGAGACCATGTCTGTACATGCTAGGCTCGTCAAGGCCACCTTAGTATCCGCATGTGCAAAACTGGCTTGCACCCGTTGTATGCACTTGTTGATTCTATCACACCCGATCATCACGAGATGCTTCGAAACGACAAGTCTTGGCAACGGTGCTATGATGTCTACGTTCCCCCTCCTTTCCTGTAGACAGTGTTGGGCCTCCAAGAGCAGAGGTTTGTAGAACAGCAGCAAGTTTTCCCTTAAGTGGATCACCCAAGGTTTATCGAACTCAGGGAGGAAGAGGTCAAAGATATCCCTCTCATGCAACCCCGCAACCACAAAGCAAGAAGTCTCTTGTGTCCCCAACACACCTAATAGGTGCACTAGTTCGGCGAAGAGATAGTGAAATACAGTTGGTATGAATAAGTATGAGCAGTAGCAACGGTGCCAGAAAAGTGCTTGTCGGCGTGTAGTAAACAAGCAGTAGTAACTCAGCAGTATTTAGGAACAAGGCCTAGGGATTACACTTTCACTAGTGGACACTCTCAACATTGATCACATAACAGAATAGATAAATGCATACTCTACACTTTTGTTGGATGATGAACACATTGCGTAGGATTACACGAACCCTCAATGCCGGAGTTAACAAGCTCCACAATAATGCTCATGTTTAAGTAACCTTATAGTGTAAGATAGATCAATAGACTAAACCAAGTACTAGCATAGCATGCACACTCGTCACCTTCATGCATATGTAGGAGGAATAGATCACATCAATATTATCATAGCAATAGTTAACTTCGCAATCTACAAGAGATCATGATCATAGCATAAACCAAGTACTAACACGGTGCACACACTCGTCACCTTTACACACGTGCGGGAGGAATAAAACTACTTTAATAACATTGCTAGAGTAGCACATAGATAAATTGTGATACAAACTCATATGAATCTCAATCATGTAAAGCAGCTCATGAGATTATTGTATTGAGGTACATGGGAGAGATGAACCACATAGCTACCGGTACAGCCCCGAGCCTCGATGGAGAACTACTCCCTCCTCATGGGAGCAGCAGCGGTGATGAAGATGGCGGTGGAGATGGCAGCGGTGTCGATGGAGAAGCCTTCCGGGGGCACTTCCCCGCTCCGGCGGCGTGCCGGAACAGAGACTCCTGTCCCCGCATCTTGGCCTCGCGATGGCGGCGGCTGCGGAAGGTTTCGTGGATTTCGCCGAACGTATCGTGGTTTTCGATCCAGGGGCTTTAAATAGGCGAAGAGGCGGTGCGAGAGGGTCGAAGGGGCGACGAAACCATAGGGCGGCGCGGCCGGGGCTCGGGCCGCGCCGGCCTATGGTCTGGGGGCCCAGTGCCCCCCCTCTGGTCCTTCCGGTGTTCTGGATGCTTCCGGTGAAAATAGGAACTTGGGCGTTGATTTCGTCCGATTCCGAGAATATTTCGTTACTAGGATTTCTGAAACCAAAAACAGCGAGAAAACAGGAACCGGCACTTCGGCATCTTGTTAATAGGTTAGTTCCGGAAAATGCACGAATATGACATAAAGTGTGCATAAAACATGTAGATAACATCAATAATGTGGCATGGAACATAAGAAATTATCGATACGTCGGAGACGTATCAGCATCCCTAAGCTTAGTTTTGCTCGTCCCGAGCGGGTAAAATGATAACACGGATAATTTCTCGGAGTGACATGCCATCATAACCTTGATCATACTATTTGTAAAGCATATGTAGTGAATGCAGCGATCAAAACAATGTATATGACATGAGTAAACAAGTGAATCATAAAGCAAAGACTTTTCATGAATAGCACTTCAAGACAAGCATCAATAAGTCTTGCATAAGAGTTAACTCATAAAGCAATAATTGAAAGTAAAGGCATTGAAGCAACACAAAAGAAGATTAAGTTTCAGCGGTTGCTTTCAACTTATAACATGTATATCTCATGGATATTGTCAACATAGAGTAATATAATAAGTGCAATAAGCAAATATGTAGGAATCAATGCACAGTTCACACAAGTGTTTGCTTCTTGAGGTGGAGAGAAATAAGTGAACTGACTCAACATTGAAAGTAAAAGAATGGTCCTTCAAAGAGGAAAGCATCGATTGCTATATTTGTGCTAGAGCTTTGATTTTAAAAGCATGAAACAATTTTGTCAATGGTAGTAATAAAGCATATGTATCATGTAAATTATATCTTACAAGTTGCAAGCCTCATGCATAGTGTACTAATAGTGCCCGCACCTTGTCCTAATTAGCTTGGACTACCGGATCATCACAATGCACATGTTTTAACCAAGTGTCACAAAGGGGTACCTCTATGCCGCTCTGTACAAAGGTCTAAGGAGAAAGCTCGCATTGGATTTCTCGCTATTGATTATTCTCAACTTAGACATCCATACCGGGACAACATAGACAACGAGATAATGGACTCCTCTTTTATGCATAAGCATGTAACAACAATTAGTAATTTTCTCATATGAGATTGAGGATATATGTCCAAAACCGAAACTTCCACCATGAATCATGGCTTTAGTTAGCGGCCCAATGTTCTTCTCTAACAATATGCATGCTTAACCATAAGGTGGTAGATCGCTCTTACTTCAGACAAGATGAACATGCATAGCAACTCACATGAAATTCAACAAAGAGTAGTTGATGGCGTCCCCGAGTAAACATGGTTATCGCACAACAAGCAACTTAATAAGAGATAAAGTGCATAATTACATATTCAATACCACAATAGTTTTTAAGCTATTTGTCCCATGAGCTATATATTGCAAAGGTGAATGATGGAATTTTAAAGGTAGCACTCAAGCAATTTACTTTGGAATGGCGGAGAAATACCATGTAGTAGGTAGGTATGGTGGACACAAATGACATAGTGATTGGCTCAAGTATTTTGGATGCATGAGAAGTATTCCCTCTCGATACAAGGTTTAGGCTAGCAAGGTTATTTGAAACAAACACAAGGATGAACCGGTGCAGCAAAACTCACATAAAAGACATATTGTAAACATTATAAGACTCTACACCGTCTTCCTTGTTGTTCAAACTCAATACTAGAAATTATCTAGACCTTAGAGAGACCAAATATGCAAACCAAATTTTAGCATGCTCTATGTATTTCTTCACTAATAGGTGCAAAGTATATGATGCAAGAGCTTAAACATGAGCACAACAATTGCCAAGTATCACATTACCCAAGACATTAATAGCAATTACTACATGTATCATTTTCCAATTCCAACCATATAACAATTTAACGAAGAAGAAAACTTCGCCATGAATATTATGAGCTAAGAACACATGTGTTCATACGAACCAGCGGAGCGTGTCTCTCTCCCACACAAGCACGATGTAATCCAATTTATTCAAACACAAACAAAAATAAAAGCATACAGACGCTCCAAGTAAAGCACATAAGATGTGACCGAATAAAAATATAGTTTCAAGAGAAGGAACCTGATAATTTGTCGATGAAGAAGGGGATGCCTTGGGCATCCCCAAGCTTAGACGCTTGAGTCTTCTTGATATATGCAGGGGTGAACCACCGGGGCATCCCCAAGCTTAGAGCTTTCACTCTTCTTGATCATAGTATATCATCCTCCTCTCTTGACCCTTGAAAACTTCCTCCACACCAAACTCGAAACAACTCATTAGAGGGTTAGTGCACAATAAAAATTAACATATTCAGAGGTGACACAATCATTCTTAACACTTCTGGACATTGCATAATGCTACTGGACATTAGTGGATCAAAGAAATTAATCCAACATAGCAAAAGAGGCAATGCGAAATAAAAGGCAGAATCTGTCAAAACAGAACAGTTCGTATTGACGAATTTTAAAATGGCACCAGACTTGCTCAAATGAAAATGCTCAAATTGAATGAAAGTTGCGTACATATCTGAGGATCATGCACGTAAATTGGCTTAATTTTCTGAGCTACCTACAGGGAGGTGGACCCAGATTCGTGACAGCAAAGAAATCTGGAACTGCGCAGTAATCCAAATCTAGTACTTACTTTTCTATCAACGGCTTAACTTGGCACAATAAAACACAAAACTAAGATAAGGATAGGTTGCTACAGTAGTAAAAAACTTCCAAGACACAAAATAAAAACAAATTACTGTAGCAAAATAACACATGGGTTATCTCCCAAGAAGTTCTTTCTTTATAGCCATTAAGATGGGCTCAGCAGTTTTAATGATGCACTCGCAAGAAATAGTATTTGAAGCAAAAGAGAGCATCAAGAGGCAAATTCAAAACACCTTTAAGTCTAACATACTTCCTATGCATAGGAATCTTGTAAATAGACAAGTTCATGAAGAGCAAAGTAACAAGCATAGGAAGATAAAACAAGTATAGCTTCAAAAATTTCAGCACATAGAGAGGTGTTTTAGTAACATGAAAATTTCTACAACCATATTTTCCTCTCTCATAATAACTTTCAGTAGCATCATGAGAAAACTCAACAATATAACTATCACATAAAGCATTCTTATCATGAGTCTCATGCATAAAATTATTACTCTCCACATAAGCATAATTAATTTTAGTAGTTGTAGTGGGAGAAAATTCAACAAAGTAGCTATCATCAAATATAGGAGGCATATTGTAATCATAATCAAATTCACTCTCCATAGTAGGTGGAACCAAAAGACCACTATCATTATAATCATCATAAATAGGAGGTAAAGTATCATCAAAGAAAATTTTCTCCTCAATGCTTGGGGGACTAAAAAGATCATGCTCATCAAAACCAGCTTCCCCAAGCTTAGAATTTTCCATATCATTAGCAACAATGGTATTCAAAGTGTTCATACTAACATGTTCCATGGGTTTTTTAATTTTCGGATCAAACCATCCATGTCTTAAATCAGGAAATAGAGTAAAAAGCTCATTGTTGTCCATTATGCCAAACTAGTGTAAACAAGAAACAAAAAGTTGCAATTGCAGGATCTAAAGGAAATAGCTTCGAGTACTTACAGCGCCGGGAAATAGCTTAGTAGCCGGGATCCGTAGTGTGAGTACCTTTTACCTTTCCTCCCTAAGCAACGGCACCGGAAAATAGCTTGATGTCTACGTTCCCCTCCTTTCCTCGTAGACAAGTGTTGGGCCTCCAAGAGCAGAGGTTTGTAGAACAGCAGACAAGTTTTCCCTTAAGTGGATCACCCAAGGTTTATCGAACTCGGGGAGGAAGAGGTCAAAGATATCCCTCTCATGCAACCCTCGCAACCACAAAGCAAGAAGTCTCTTGTGTCCCCAACACACCTAATAGGTGCACTAGTTCGGCGAAGAGATAGTGAAATACAGGTGGTATAAATAAGTATGAGCAGTAGCAACGGTGCCAGAAAATAGCTTGCTGGCGTGTAGTAAACAAGCAGTAGTAACGCAGCAGTATTTAGGAACAAGGCCTAGGGATTACACTTGCACTAGTGGACACTCTCAACATTGATCACATAACAGAATAGATAAATGCATACTCTACACTTTTGTTGGATGATGAACACATTGCGTAGGATTACACGAACCCTCAATGCCGGAGTTAACAAGCTCCACAATAATGCTCATGTTTAAGTAACCTTATAGTGTAAGATAGATCAATAGACTAAACCAAGTACTAGCATAGCATGCACACTCTGTCACCTTCATGCATATGTAGGAGGAATGGATCACATCAATATTATCATAGCAATAGTTAACTTCGCAATCTACAAGAGATCATGATCATAGCATAAACCAAGTACTAACACGGTGCACACACTATCACCTTTACACACGTGCAGGAGGAATAAAACTACTTTAATAACATTGCTAGAGTAGCACATAGATAAATTGTGATACAAACTCATATGAATCTCAATCATGTAAAGCAGCTCATGAGATTATTGTATTGAGGTACATGGGAGAGATGAACCACATAGCTACCGGTACAGCCCCGAGCCTCGATGGAGAACTACTCCCTCCTCATGGGAGCAGCAGCGGTGATGAAGATGGCGGTGGAGATGGCAGCGGTGTCGATGGAGAAGCCTTCCGGGGCACTTCCCGCTCCGGCGGCGTGCCGGAACGAGACTCCTGTCCCCCGGATCTTGGCCTCGCGATGGCGGCGGCTCCGGAAGGTTTCGTGGGTTTCGCCGAACGTATCGAGGTTTTCGATCCAGGGGCTTTAAATAGGCGAAGAGGCGGCGCGAGAGGGTCGAAGGGGCGACGAAACCATAGGGCGGCGCGGCCAGGGCCCGGGCCGCACCGGCCTATGGTCCGGGGGCCCGGTGCCCCCCTCTGGTCCTTCCCGGGTGTTCTGGATGCTTCCGGTGAAAATAGGAACTTGGGCGTTGATTTCGTCCGATTCCGAGAATATTTCGTTACTAGGATTTCTGAAACCAAAAACAGCAGAAAACAGAAACTGGCACTTCGGCATCTTGTTAATAGGTTAGTTCCAGAAAATGCACGAATATGACATAAAGTGTGCATAAAACATGTAGATAACATCAATAATGTGGCATGGAACATAAGAAATTATCGATACGTCGGAGACGTATCATGCTACTAAGGATGAACACTTTATTATCTTGATATTTTAGTGAGAGTGATCATCTTATAATGCTACCGTCGCGATCTAAGCAAAATAAGATGCATAAAAGGATTAACATCACATGCAGTTCATATGTGATATGATATGGCCCTTTTGTCTTTGCGCCTTTGATCTTCATCTCCAAAGCACGGACATGATCTCCATCATCAACGGGCATGATCTCCATCATTGTCGGCGTAGCGTCAAGGTCAATGGTGCCGTCTTCATGATTGTTCTCCCATGTAGCAACTATTACAACTTCTTTGAAATACTACTCAACATGAAATTTAAAGACAACCATAAGGCTCCTGCCGGTTGCCACAATACAATAATGATCATCTCATACATATTCATCATCACATTATGGCCATATCACATCACCAAACCCTGCAAAAACAAGTTAGACGTCTCGGTTTGCATATTTTACGTGGTTTAGGGTTTTCGAGAGAGATCTAATCTACCTACGAACATGAACCACAACGGTGATACTAGTGTTGTCAGTAGAAGAGTAAATTGAATCTTCACTATAGTACGAGAGACAGACACCCGCAAAGCCATTTATGCAATACAAGTTGCATGTCGAGCGTGGAGCAAATCTCATGAACGTGGTCATGTAAAGTTAGCCCGAGCCGCTTCATCCCACTATGCCACAAAGATGCAAAGTACTCAAACTAAAGACAACATAAGCATCAACGCCCACAAAACCATTGTGTTCTACTCGTGCAACCATCTATGCATAGACACGGCTCTGATACCACTGTAGGGATTCGTTGCATAGAAAACAAAAAATTTCCTACCGCGAGAACGCAATCCAAGCCAAGATGCAATCTAGAAGACGGGAGCAACGAGGGGATGAACGAGTCTCACCCTTGAAGAATTCCAAAGCCTACAAGATGAGGCTCTTGTTGCTGCGGTAGATGATCACTTGCCGCTTGCAAAAGCGCGTAGAAGATCTTGACGGTGCCACAATCAGGCAGCACCTCCGTACTCGGTCACACGTTCGGTGTTGATGAAGACGACGTCCTTCTCCCCGTTCCAGCGGGCAGCGGAAGTAGTAGCTCCTCCTTGAATCTGGCAGCACGACGGTGTGGTGGCGGTGGTGATGGAGATCTCTGGCAGAGCTTCGCTAAGCGTTGCGGGAGAGGGGGAGGAGTGGGGCGGCTAGTGTTTGGGGAGAGGGGGTGGCCGGCCACTATGGGGTGCGGCCAAGGCTATGGCTTGAGGTGGCCGGCCCCCTCCCCTTAGCCCTCATTATATTGGTGGAACCCCCAAGAGTTGGACTACAAGTCTTCGAATAAGACCCCAACCCGAAACCTTCCATGTTGTAGGGAAACCTACTCAAGGTGGGACTCCCACCCTTCCATGAGGGGGGTGGCCGGCCACCCTTGGTGGAGTCCACCTGGGACTCCAACCCTCTAGGGTTGGCCGGCCATGGGAGGTGGAGTCCCTTCGGGACCGCCTTCCAAAGTGATTTCTTCCGGACTTTTCTAGAACCTTCTAGAACCTTCCATAAATGCACCGGATCATTTCCAAACTTGGAATATGACTTCCTATATATGAATCTTATTCTCCGAACCATTCCGGAACTCCTCGTGATTTCCGGGATCCCATCCGAGACTTCGAACAATACTTCGAACTCCATTCCATATTCAAGTTCTACTTTTACAACATCAAACCTTAAGTGTGTCACCCTACGGTTCGTGAACTATGTGGACATGGGTGAGAACTCTCTCCGACCAATAACCAATAGCGGGATCTAGAGATCCATAATGGCTCCCACATATTCAACGATGACTTAGTGATCGAATGAACCATTCACATACGATACCGATTCCCTTTGTCACGCGATATTTTACTTGTCCGAGGTTTGATCATCGGTATCACTCTATACCTTGTTCAACCTCGTCTCCTGACAAGTACTCTTTACTCGTACCGTGGTATGTGGTCTCTTATGAACTATTCATATGCTTGCAAGCTATTTAGACGACATTCCACCGAGAGGGCCAAGAGTATATCTATCCGTCATCGGGATGGACAAATCCCACTGTTGATCCATATTCCTCAACTCATACTTTCCAAATACTTAATCCCACCTTTATAACCACCCATTTACGCAGTGGCGTTTGATGTAATCAAAGTACCTTTCCGGTATAAGTGATTTACATGATCTCATGGTCGAAAGGACTAGGTAACTATGTATCGAAAGCTTATAGCAAATAACTTAATGGCGTGATCTTATGCTACGCTTAATTGGGTGTGTCCATTACATCATTCATATAATGATATAACCTTGTTATTAATAACATCCAATGTTCATGATTATGAAACTATAATCATCTATTAATCAACAAGCTAGTTAAGAGGCTTACTAGGGACTCATTGTTGTTTACATAACACACATGTATCAATGTTTCGGTTAATACAATTATAGCATGGTATATAAACATTTATCATAAACACAAAGATATATAATAACCACTTTTATTATTGCCTCTTGGGCATATCTCCAACAGACCGATCCAGCGAACGACAAAGAGGCTCGCAAGGAAGCGCCTCTCGAAGTACTCAGGGGGCAGGCAAGCACCGATCAAGGCTATCCAGGCTCTCGGAAGACGACGCAAGAGAAATAACGTCGAATCTGACAAAGTCCTTCATGACCATGGACACCGCAGGCATGCCACGGCCAAAAACCGTCGCGGGAGCAACCGCCAACCTCGCTGCATACCTCATCAATCAGCGCCCTGAAGGTTCCATGGCTCAAGCACACCGAGGTGCCCTAGAAAGTCTTGCAATATTGGGAGATAATCTGGTTCCGCAGAAGGGAAGGACCACGTTGCAGGCTAGTGGCTCAAAACATCGTGCGAGAGATGCTCGGGATGAGATCACCCAGAGCAGGATTGACAAAGCAAGGCGACGACGCGCCGCTAGTGAGGAGTATGATAGTGATTCTTCGGATGAGAGTCAGGAGAACGACGGCGAGCTCAGGGGAGCCGATTGTTTAAGCTACAAAATCCGTGAGGCAATGCCGCCTAGGAAGTTTAAACCCACCCCTACTGACGCTGCCAAGTATGATGGGCAGCAGGAGCCAAGGTCATGGATAGACGACTACCTGCAGACTGTGATTCTGCATAAAGGGAACCAGATAGCGGCAATGCAATGCTTGCAGCTTTACCTAAAGGATTCAGCGCGTGCCTGGTTAATGGGCCTGCCGAAGGGTTCCATCAAATCATGGGACGACCTAGTAGATGCTTTCGTTGCCAATTTCCAAGCAACGTACAAAAGGCCCGTCGGGATCGAAGAGTTACGACACTGCCAGCAAAAGCAGAAGGAATCGATGCGCTCATACATCGGGAGATTCACCAAGCTCCTAAACGCTGCCGAAGATGTATCCGTCGATAGAGCAATCGACGCCTTCAGCGATGGCATCCGACATGAAAGCTACATAGAAGAACTTGGACGCAAAAAGCCAAAAACCATAACCAAGTTAATGGAAATCGCTAACAGCTGGGCTGATGGCGAGGACAACGTACGAAAGCCGCGACAGCGCAGTGACGACGAAGACGACGACCAGCCGAAGCACGACTCGGGTGGACGAAGGGATCGTCACAAGAGAAGGAAGAACCGCAGCTATGACGAAAACAATCTAGTAGCCGCAGGATACTCCGATCGGCAGGACGATCGATATGATGATAAAAGAGACGATCGACAGGACGGTAATCGGAGCAACTCTGGGAACCGTGGCAATTACAAACCACGACCACAGAGGACCCCCGAACTACCTTACGCTGAGCAGATCAACGCTCCTTGTTACTTGCACTCGTATACTGATTCGAAGGACGGCAAAACTAAGTTGAGCCACTTGCTCAGGGACTGTCGGCAGTTCATTGACATGCACAAAATCATCCAGCAGGCAGGCCAGCAACCGCCACCACCACCACCACCACCTCCACCGCAGCATCAGATCCAGCAGGTTCAACCTCACCAACCCAACGAGGCATTTCCACCACCACGTGGGCAGATGAGCATGATCCACATGACAGGTGTTTCAAGAAGAGAAATGAAGAAGCTCACTCGAGAAATCAACCTGGCAGAAAGCATCATGGCGAACATCCCTGAATACGTCGAGTGGTCATCTCAGAATATTACATTCAGCCTAGCAGATCACCCGATGACCATACCAAAGCCAGGACACGCTGCCTTAGTAGTCGAGGCGCAGGTCGGGGGATTCAAGATGAGCAAAGTCTTCATGGATGGTGGAAGTGGACTAAACCTGATATTTCTCGACACGATCAAGAGTATGGGGATCACCATGAGAATGCTAGAAGAATCGGACACCCGCTTTCATGGGATCCTCCCCACTTCACCGGCGTACTCTCTTGGCAAAGTTTACCTGAACGTCATCTTTGGTAAAACCGACAACTTCAGGAAGGAAAGGATCGAGTTCGAAGTCGTGAACTGGGAGTCGCAGTATCACGCTATACTCGGGAGGCCAGCTTATGCCAAGTTCATGGCTGTACCGCATTACGCATACCTCAAGCTGAAAATGCCTGGGAGCAACGGGACAAACATTACAGTCTATGGAAGTCTCACGCTCGGACAATTGTGATCGAGACTTTCAGAGGATTGCTGCAAAGTTTGGACTGCAGCAGGAAACTACTGACCTTCCTTCGAAGTCATCATCACGCGATATCAAGGAAGAAGAACGCGTCAGAGGAGCAAAGAAGAAGCCAGCCGACCTCGCCCTTGAAGCATCGGCAGCACTAACTCCTGCAGCCCAAGCTTCGGCAGCCAAAGCTTCGACAGCTGATGGAACAGGACACATACGAGAAAGCAAGGCATTGGCAACCGCCGTCGAGACCACTAGTGAAATCAACGACGCTTCGAAAACCACTAACATGGTGGACAAGATGGAAGATAAGAAGAACCCTTTCCTCGCTTAAAGTAGATGAACAGCTTTTAGTTTTTCCATTTACCTTCAATAGGGCCATCCTCCTTTTTCGCCCTTTAGTCCCGTGCTTACTTTATTAATGAGAACTTAAGTTTTAATCCCTTGATAAGCATTGCAGTAATTCGGAGCATCTAATCCGCATCGTCGTAAACCTTGCCTACGCCCCTTGGCGAGCAACGGTGCAATGCAGTACGCGGCAAAAGATCGTGCTCCAAAAAAAGCCTCTACGAGCGCTAAAGGATGCAAAATAAAACAAGGGTGCTAACCTTTCCCTCTGCTATAGATGCCTCTACGAGCGCCGAAAATAGCAAGAGTTCGGAAATACATATAAACACAACCCACGTTCTATATTTTACTTACGGAAATATCAAAGAACAACGGGCCCATCGGTAGAGTCATTGCACCCGAAATATTCGAGAGTGACCGTCGAAACATACATCGGTTGGAAGCAAAGTTGCGCATACAACAGGTTTAGCAAAACCTGCAACACGAGCTGATCACTCAAATGATTTGCTGACCAACGAATAAATTTAAGCGGACAATTAAGATTTGCTCCTTCAAAATTTGCCAACGGCATTAACACGGTAAAAGTACATATACATGTATCTACCGAATAAAAAGTCTCGGCTAAACAATCCCAACACTTGGATGAAGTAGCCAAAATAATCTATTTACAAAAATAACCTTAATCCCTGAGATTACCCTTGCAGAGTTTCTCATTCCTCAGGTACCTTCGACTCCTTTTCAAGCTTGTCGACAATTATATTGGCGGGCAGCAATACCTTCGGATACAGAGTTTCCAAGTCACCAACTGCGTTGGCGATAGTGAGCAGATTTGCTGAAGGATAACGTGCAAGAACAAGAGCAAGCGTAAACCTAGCCCCTGCAAAAACCTGAGCTCGCACCAAGTCTCGAATCTTCTTGGTATTTCCAAACTCAGACATCAGAGTCAACAACGTAGGAGGGACTGCGTTCAAAGGGAACATAGTTCTCCAAATTACCCTTAGAGCTTTGTAGCACTTGTCGAAAAAATGATGGACTTGGTGGACCCGATCCTGAAACTGCGCGACAGCCGAAGCCTTCAAGTGTTCCTGCCAGAAAATTTCTTCGGCTGATGATAGCTGGGTCAATGCGTGCACACGCTCGTGAATACGCTTGCTTTCTTCAGCACGGTTCAAAGCTATGACTGGCAGAGAATTCAATAGAGGATCAGGCAATGCATATTCAACAAAGGAGTAATGAACCCAAAGATCAGGAAACTTACAGTGGCCTTATGAAGTTCAGTAAGTGCATAGCGCTCTACGTCAGCTGCAATCTCGCCTTTCTTCTTGATGATAGCAGCCAAAGCATAGGTGTTGCGCAGGTCCTTTTCCAACTGTGTGATGCGGTCCTTCATACGTTGGACTCGATCATCTTCAGAAAGAGCACCCGAAGAATCATCAACAAATGCAGGCACTGGGAACACCTGCAAGGAAAAGCGTCAAAGGCATGACAGATTGATTCATATCAACAACTGAAGGTACTCCCATCAGGAGAATGCAAGTGTAAATATCATAACAAAGAGTGTGCTAGTAACATTGCTAGCAAAAAGTTTATTACAAGCAGAAGTTATCCAACAGAACATTGTTTCACAAACAGCTCAAAAAGAAAAGTTGGTTACAAAAATCAAAGGGCTTGAGTCTGAGTTGATAAACTAGGGCCAACCGACGTCTTCCTCGATGAAACCAGCTCAAGGAGCTGGCGTGCACATTTAAGGGTTGACGTCTTGAAGACGCTTAAGTCAATGAACCGCCCATCTTGCTCTTTTGGCAGCTCCTTAGACATCTCTTCGATGTCGGCCTTGAAGCCATGACCCATCATAAGTTGGAAGGCTAGGAGGGCACCATAGGTACGCGAAGTGCGTTTGAATACCTCGTTAACCTCCTTGGTGTCGACTGCGAAAGCGTCGATCAGCCGCCCCAGAATTTTGTCTAGATTGACCTTGGGGAAGATCATCGAGTGCATCCGCGCCATGGCACCTTTTGCCTTTTCAAGAAGCTCCCGCGTAAGCTGGTGGGAGGCAAGAACCATCGACACACCATTTGACGGAGAGTTGTTTGGAACTTTGTCCAAGGCATCGGCAGGGATGTCGGCAGCCTCTGCAAGAAAATGAGACAAGAAGAATTACTGACAAAGAATCGAATTTGTGAGTATAATAATCGACAGAGAGGCATAAAAGAAATTACCAAGCAAAGCCAAGCAAGACTGGCGAAGGAGTTCGTCTTTCTCGACTGCTCGAGCTTCAGCGGCCAGCCTAGATGCTTCTTCTTCTTTCAGCTTCTCCTTCAGCTTGCCCAGTTCCTCCTTCAGGGAGTCGACCTCTTGGCGAGCAGCGGCGGCTATTTTGACAGTGCCATCTAACTTTGAGGAAGAAGACTTAACCTCCTTCTGCAGCCGAACCTTGTCTGCCTCCAAGGAAGTAAATTGGGAGGCGAAGGCCTCCAAAGAGGAGATAACTCCTCGCAGGTCCTAAAGGAAAAAGGATATTCGATGAAGAATCATTAAACAAGGTACACACCAGAAAAATTCGCGTTGTAATCAAAAAGGACTTACAGAAGGAGGAGTCGTGGCGGCGGCAGTTAAAGGAGCATCTTTCCCCTTAGAAAGGGAGGAAGCTGTCGATACCTGAGCTGCGGGGGCTGCTTTAGGAGCCGAAGCTTCGGAAGCAGCAATGTCCGGCGGAGCAGCTCCGGATTTGGCTTTCTTAGACGGAGGCTCGACAAAACCTTCGTCACTGCGAAAGGAAATGATTGACGAAAAATTATGAAAGGAATGCGAGAGATAAAAAGACAAAATACGACTTCAGGAAAGAAGGAACTTACATATCGAAGAGATCGTCTTCATCGGCAAAGCCGCCGGTCGATCTCTTCATGGGTGAAGTCCTGGTCTCCTCCACAGCTGCATCAACAAAGGCATCACGATCAGCGTCATCATCGCGCACTGATCCCTCTGTGTCGCAAGCATCATCGACTGAAGAAGGAGGATCAGCATGGGCGGCTTTGGAATCTATCGGGTCATCGTGTTCGCCCCCTGGGTCTATGTGTTCGGCGGTGAGAAAATCAATAGGGACTGAGGAGCCTCTTCCCTCAGAAGTGTCGTTTGGTGAATCATGCAATTTTCCGGAAACTATGGCGATCTGTCGAAGAAAAGAGCAAAAAAAGAACAAATGGTAATTATGTCGACTAAGTGGAAGCAGCGTAATAAGAAGTATGAGAAGGGAAATTACCTCTGATGGTGGATGATCGGCATCAAGAGGAGTGTAAGAAGATATCAATGGGATCGAGTCTTCCTGACTGAAGAAAGTAAGTCGATGGACTTCATCAAGCAGTTCCTTTTCCGACAGTTCAGCAATGTTTATCCTGGTCTCATCCTTCGGACCCGAATATAACCACATCGGACGAACTCTGGCCATGACTGGTTGAACTCGACGTTTCAAGAACACCGCTGCTACCCCCGTTCCGATCATAGTTTGACCATCGGTCTCTTTGATCGAAGGAATTTGGCGAATAATTCATCGGCTGCTGCTCCTTCGTCGGGAGAGAGAGTGTTCTTCCAAGAATCTTTCGGCTTGGCTTCGAGGACGTCGGCAAAGCAAGGAAGCTGGGATTCGGTTGTCAAGGAGTCCTTGACATAAAACCATTTCAGTCTCCATCCTTGCACAGATTCTCTCATTGGAAAACTGAAATAGTTAACCTCTGAGCGAGCAACAAACCCCACGCCTCCGATGACAAAGGATCCATTGCTACTGCTGTACCTCTTAACATAGAATATCTTCTTCCACAACCCAAAATGAGGTTCAATGCCCAAAAACGCCTCGCAGAGGGTGATAAACATAGCAACGTGAAGGATCGAGTTGGGAGTGAGTTGCCACAGTTGGATTTCGTAAGTTCGAAGGAGGTGAAGAAGGAATTCATGGGTAGGAAGCGATAGACCCCGATACAAGAACGACAGGAACACCACGGTAAAACCAGCAGGGGGATTGGGCCGAGAAATCGCACCTGGAAGGATCACGTTCCCCTCGTCGGGGGAGATTAACCCGAGGCTTCGGGCCCTCTTCTCATCACGTTTCATGATGGAGGACGCTAGCCAATCCCCAGGTTTGGCTACCGCGCCTGGCGGTGCTGGCGGCGCCGGAGCTGGAGGAGGAGCATCTGAAGCACTCCTCTTCAGAAGGTTCGAGGAGGATTTGGCGGCGGCGCCACCGCTAGTGGAACTAGTGGCGGCAGTGAGGCTCTTCTTCTTCACCATTGCGAGATCTGGGGAAGATCAGAAAAGCGGTGGTGGCGGCGCAGCGGTTGCGAAGAGGAAGAAGAAAGGCAAGAAGATGCTACGGAAAATGTGGGAGAAGATTAGAGATTTTCACCCTTTGAAGATTTTAAGAAAGGGAATACTTGAGGACCGCGTGGGCACGTGTCGTTGTTACCAGTTCATCAAGGGGAACTTTTTCTGTCGATGATTGCAGAAATCGAGGAGGCGCCTAGGTAACTGTGTGAAAAGAGCGGATATTACTTAAAAAACAGGGCCAGACAGAGAAAGAATGGGCCCAGCAGGTCACGTCTTATCAGTCAAAATCAAGATGTCAGTAAACGTCATCAATGACGTCGTAAGGAATGCTCGAAGCATTCGAAGGAATAAAAGGTATCGGATGGAGAACTTGAGTCTATGCACGGATTGTGAGCATCCGCACTTAGACTCGGGGGCTACTCCCATCGGGAGCGCTGGACGCGCACCCGACAGAATGAAGACTCGAAGGAAAAAACTGAAGAAAAAGATGATTGCTAAGCTCGAGTCTGCACCCGGTTGCAAGCACCCATGCCCAGACTCGGGGGCTACTCCCATCGGGAGCGCTGGACGCGCACCCGACAGAACTTTTTTGCACTCCAGGATCATGCCCGGGGACTTGATTCTGTGTAGGGTAACGTAGTTTTGCCATCGGCAGTTAACCAGCAAAAGTTGGGCACGTTACTCATTATCCCTCGCGTGCGGAAAATATATCGGATGACCTATGAAGACTTGCAGAAAAACTTCGGCAGAGCAAAATGTTCGAGTGGTACAACTTGAGTCTACGCACGGATTGCAAGCATCCGTACCTAGACTCGGGAGCTACTCCCATCGGGAGCGCTGACGTGCACCCGACAAAAGAAGACGATGCTGATTCAAGATGAACAAGAACAATCAAGGAGAAGAACATCAGAAGGAGGCATGCTTCAGTATCTACCCGAACAATGTTCGGCTAGACACTCGGGGGCTACTGACGTGGGCATTACCCTTCGGGTAACCGACATTGCCCTATCCCATATTGTCTAGTTGGAGGCCCATGAAGACACTTGGAGGCGAGATGGGCCACCTGGACGGTGCACTAGAAGAATCCTTGACGGGCAATACAAGGAAGCAGCCGAACAAGGAAAGATTAGATTCAAAACTACTGTAAACCTAGTCGTATTCGGTTAAGCCTCTTGAGACCTGGCCTCCTATATAAAGGCCAGGAGAGGGGCTGCCGAGGGACAATCAATCTTAGCAGCCTTAGCCACCAAAAGTCTAGAGCTAGGTCATCGCAACACTTAGCCTCTCGACGAGATCTCAGCCGAACTATTTGGCACCCCATTGTAACCCGTTATTACCATAATCAAGAACAGGCATGTGCAGGACGTAAGGGTTTTACCTCATCGAGGGCCCCGAACCTGGGTAAATCGCTCTCCCCGCTTGTCTGTGAACCGATGTCTCGTGTCAGCTTGCAGGATTCCGTCAACCCTAAGCCCCAATCGGAGGGCATTGCCGAGGAGTACCCTCGACAGCGACCGATTGAACGGGTTGTTGTCCGAGCTGGTAGACTTGGTGTATCCCTTTTATCTCCCTGATACCAGATTGAACGGGTTTTGTCGCCTCGATCATCTTGTCATACGACCTTTCAATAGACGCCTATAGTCTCGACCCTAACCCTAACACTCGGCACTCCTCCTCGATGTCGCGGCGCCATGGCTACGGACTCGGCGTTCCCCCTCCTCCTCCGCCACCGCCACGGACTCGGCGGCACCGCCACACACTCTATGTCGCGGCGCCACGGCCACAGACTCGGCGTTCCCCCTCCTCCTCTCGCTCTTCTCGACCCTAACACTACTCGGCGGCGCGCCCCTCATGCTCAAACGGTGTCATCCCGCTCGACTACGCCCTAAGGAACACCAGGAAACACCACAGAACCCTACAACCGCCTCCACCCGCGCGTGCCGCAGCCGCTGCTCCTCCACGGCCCGCGCGGCGTCAAGTCCACGCTCCTCCTCAACCGCCTCCTCCCTCAGTTGTCCGAGAACCCGCACTACGCCGCCTTCGTAGACATCCTCCATCCCGCCCCCACTTCCACCGCGGCGCCGTATGGTCTCTCCTCGCCGACTCCACGGTCCCCTCCCTCCCTACCCTCCGCCTCCAGCTCGAGTCCGCGCCGCGGTGCTCAAAGGCGCCGTCGGCTCGTGCTCGCCGCAGGGACATTTCACCGAACACCCTAAGGGCGTGGGCGTCCAGCAGGCGGCATTGGCGAGGCGGCGTCGGCGTCTGGGCGTCTGCGGCGTATGCGACAGCGTGGCGAGGCGGCATCGGCGAGGCGGCGTCGGCGAGGCGGCGTCGGCGAGGCGGCGTCGGCGAGGCGGCATCGGCGAGGCAGCGTCGGCGAGGCGGCATCGGCGAGGCGGCGTCTGCGAGGCGGCATCGGCGAGGCCGCGTCGGCGTGCGCGTGAGCGGGGAAGGGAAAGAAGGGGCCGAAGGACTTACCTGCGGCGCCGGGCAGCGGGCGGCGGCTGACGGCGAGGCTGCGACGGCGACGGCGTGGACGACGGCGACGGCGAGCGCGCGGGGTCTCTGCGTGCGTCTGCGCGGAAGAAATGGGGATTTGGGGGAAATTTGGCCCGCGCGCTAAGTCAAAACGAGGAGAAACACCCTTTGGTACCGGTTGGTACCACCAACCAGTACGAAAGGCCTTTCGTACAGGTTGGTGATACCAACCGGTACCAAATGTATTTTTTTGTTTTCTTTTTTCTTTTGCTGTTTTCTTTTCTTTTGCTGTTTTCTTTTCTGTTTATTTTTTCTTTTCTGTTTCTTTTTCTTTTATGTTTGTTTTTCTTTTCTTTTTATTTTCTATTTCTCTTTTTTCTTTTCTTTTCTATTTCTTATTTTCTATTTCTTTTTCTATTTCTTTTTCTATTTCTTATTTCTTATTTGCTGTTTCTTTTTCTTTTTCCTTTATGTTCATTTTCTTTTCTATTTCTTATTTTTTTTATTTCTTTTCTTTACTCCCGTCGTCCGCGTGGGAAAGTTTCCCGCCACGTACGACGTCGCGCGGGAAACTTTCCCGCCACGATTCCGTGCGTGGGAGAAAAAAGGCGGAAAAGAAAGGGCCGGAATAAATTTTTATTACGAATAACTCGAATTAAAAATACATAGCTTAACTGAAAATTAAGATACATGGCCAGATTCTACTGTTGGAGTCATTCAGTCATACTCGTGCTTAGCCCTGTAGTACTCGCCACTGTAGTCGTCGTAGTCGTCGTCATCATCGTCGCTGGCATCGGGGTCGCGGTAGTCGAACGTCGGTGGGTGAGCACGCGTGGGCTGGGACTGAGGGTAGCGCAGGCGGGGGCCACAGTAGGCCATGACGCCCTAGAGAGTCCGGCCGCGCCACCATAGCCGACGGCCGGCCTCGTTGAAGTTCGAAGGAGGCGGGCCGCCCTCCTCGTGCCTGGCAAGCGCCCTCTCACGCCGATTGATGAAGAAGCTTTCCCAAGTCGGGCTTCGGGATGCCACTGGGGATTCCTTCGCTGCTCTGGCGTGAGCTCGAAGTAGTAGTGGTTCGTGATGGCCATCTCGCGCGCCACACCTAGAGGGACTGAAGGGACCGGTACGCCTCCGATGCTTAGCAACCAGCCGGTCGGGACGCGGTAGCCCGGCGAGAAGGGATAGTTTGAGGCGCAAAGCGCCTCCGCCTCCCGGGGGGTTAGAGATACGATGGAAGCCATGGGAGAGAATTATGAGGTTTGCAGATATGAGTCTAGATGTGATATGTAAATGGAGGCCAAGCCTACATATATATAGTGAAAAAATGGCGGGATGACGGAGGCGGGAACCGGTGGAAAGCGCGGGAAGAAAATAGGCGGAAACCTTTAGTACCGGCTGGTGGGTGCAACCGGTACGAAAGGTGGTTTTTCCGTCATGTAACAAAACTGTCGGTGGGATAAGGACGCGTGGTAACCTTTAGTACCGGCTGGTGGGTGCAACCGGTACTAAAGATGGTTTTTCGTCATGTAACAAACCGTCGTGGGATAAGGACGCGTGGGTAACCTTTAGTACCGGCTGGTGGGTGCAACCGGTACTAAAGCTGTCGGCAGGATAAGGACACCCTGCTCGATGAGATAAAGCATGTAGCGCATGACGCCCTGTCGGAGGAAGAAGAGAATGTAGAAGCGGCGCCGTGCCTATAAAAGGAGCATCGATACGCCATGGAAAGCAGCTCAACAAGCCAACATGGCCGGATGGAGAGTTTCATCACCATGGATGGAGGAAAGGGTTGGGAAATCTCCCGTGGCGGAATTTCTCGAAGATGCCCTTGGTGCACACGCCCTATGGCATCTTCGGAAGTTCTACCTCGGAAAAATTTCCCTGCAAGCCCGTGAAAGACTCCATCTCCTCTAACAATGTTGGGGAAAGGGTTGGGAAATCTCCAGTGGCGGAACTTGTCGAAGATGCCCTTGGTGCACACACTCAATGGCATCTTCGGAAGTTCCGGCTCGGAAAAATTTCCCTGCAAGCCCGTGAAAGACTCCATCTCCTCTAACAATGTTGGGGAAAGGGTTGGGAAATCTCCCGTGGTGGAACTTGTCGAAGATGCCCTTGGTGCAGTCGCCCTATGGCATCTTCGGAAGTTCCGCCTCGGAAAAATTTCCCTGCAAGCCCGTGAAAGACTCCATCTCCTCTAATAATGTTGGGAAAAGGGTTGGGAAATCTCCCGCGACGGAACTTCTCGAATATGCCCTTGGTGCACATGCCCTATATATGGCATATTCGGAAGTTCCGCCTCGGAATTTTTTTCCTGCAAGCCCGTGAAAGCTACTTAACTAGTAAAACAAGCCAACCATCTCCATTGTTAATATCTTACATACAGTAACATCATTACACAAAAGTGATTTCCATATTGAGATACACAAGTTATGATCCCTATATCTAGCTAGTCTTCTGAGTTTTCTTCGTATGTTTCCCTTTCTTCTGACTGCGACGCAACCATGGACAATCTTCATTATTTAAGATGATGCTTGGGTCAATTTTTACCTTGAAGGGTGGAATATCATCAAACTTATTATAATCTTCTGACATGTCTGTGTTGTCCTCTACTCCCACGATGTTTCTTTTTCCTGAAAGAACTATGTGCCGCTTTGGCTAATCGTATGATGTGTCCTCTTGCCTTTCTTTTCTTTTTTTTGGTTTGCTAGACATGTCCTTCACATAAAAATCCTGAGCCACTTCACTGGCTAGGACGAATGGTTTGGTGTCGTACCCTAGATTCTTGAGATCCACTGTAGTCATTCCGTACTGCGGGTCTACCCGTACCCGTCTTTCAGAGTTGAACCATTTGCACCGGAACAAAGGGACCTTGAAATTAGGTCCATAGTCAAGTTCCCATATCTCCTCTATGTACCCATAATATGTGACCTTGTTCCCATTGTCATCTTCTCGCATCAAAGCGGACACCACTGTTTTGGTTGGTGCTCTTTTTGTCTTGGGCGAACGTGTAAAATGTGTTCCCATTAATCTCGTACCCTTGAAAAGTCGATATAGTCGAAGATGGTTGCTTGGCCAACAAGTACAGCTGCTCTTCATCAGTGACATTCATGAGATGTGTTTGCAACCAACCGCCGAAAGTCTTCATGTGTTCTCCAGCAATCTAATCTTCACGTTGCTCCGGGTATTTAGAGCGTAAGATATCCTTGTGTTCCTCTTTGTACGGAGCCACCAAGATGGAATAATGTAGAACTGTGTAGTGTGCTTGAGTGAAAGAATGTCCGTCCATACACGTTGTTGATTTCTTTCCTAGCGTGCCTTTTCCACGCAGTCTCCCCTCATAGTGCGATTCAGGAACACCAATCGGCTTAAGGTCAGGAATAAAGTCAACACAAAACTCAATGACCTCCTCTGTTCCATAGCCCTTGGAGATGCTTCCTTCTGGCCTAGCACGATTATGAACGCACTTCTTTAAGACTCCAATGAATCTCTCAAAGGGGAACATGTTGTGTAGAAATACAGGACCGAGAACGCTAATCTCTTCGACCAGGTGAACTAGGAGATGTGTCATAATATTGAAGAAGGATGGTGGGAACACCAACTCGAAGCTGACTAGACATTGGACCACATCCTTCTGTAAATTTTGTAGAGTAAGTGGATCGATCACCTTCTGAGAAATTGCATTGAGGAACGCACATTGCTTCACAATGGGTACTCGAACATTTTCCGGCAGAAGCCCCTCAATGCAACTGGAAGTAATTGTGTCATAATCACGTGGCAGTCATGAGACTTTAGGTTTTGAAACTTTTTCTTTGACATGTTTATTATTCCCTTTATATTCGACGAGAAGCCAGACGGGACCTTGATGTTACTCAGGACTTCAAAAAAGATCTCCTTCTCCTCTTTGGTAAGAGCGTAGCTAGCAGGACTTTGATACTTCTCTGGATTCAGGTTGTTTCCTTCGTGGATACTTTGCTGGTCTGATACGTCTCCAACGTATCGATAATTTCTTATGTTCCATGCTTGTTTTATGACAATACCTACATGTTTTGTTCACACTTTATATCGTTTTGATGCATTTTCCGTAACTAACCTATTGACAAGATGCCGAAGTGCCAGTTCCTGTTTTCTGCTGTTTTTGGTTTCAGAAATCCTAGTAAGGAAATATTCTCGGAACTGGACGAAATCAACGCCCAGCATCTTATAATTCCACGAAGCTTCCAGAACACCCGAGAGTCACCAGAGGAGGGCCACAGGGGGCCCACACATGGTGGCGGCGCGGCCCTGGGGGGCGCGCCGCCCTAGTGTCTGGTGGCCCCGTCAGCCTTCCGACTCCGCCTCTTCGCCTATTTAAAGGTCCCTGACCTAAATCTTCGATACGAAAAAGCCACGGTACGAGAAACCTTCCAGAGCCGCAGCCATCGCGAAGCCAAGATCTGGGGGACAGGAGTCTCTGTTCCGGCACGCCGCCGGGACGGGGAAGTGCCCCCGGAAGGCATCTCCATCGACACCACCGTCATCTTCATCAACCCTGCTGTCTCCCATGAGGAGGGAGTAGTTCTCCATCGAGGCTAAAGGCTGTACCGGTAGCTATGTGGTTAATCTCTCTCCTATGTACTTCAATACAATGATCTCATGAGCTGCCTTACATGATTGAGATTCATATGAGTTTTGTATCACTATTCATCTATGTGCTACTCTAGTGATGTTATTAAAGTACTCTATTCCTCCTCCATGATGTAATGGTGACAGTGTGTGCATCATGTAGTACTTGGCGTAGTTTATGATTGTGATCTCTTGTAGATTATGAAGTTAACTATTACTATGATAGTATTGATGTGATCTATTCCTCCTTTCATAGTGTGATGGTGACAGTGTGCATGCTATGTTAGTACTTGGTATAATTGTGTTGATCTATCATGCACTCTAAGGTTATTTAAATATGAATATCGAATGTTGTGGAGCTTGTTAACTCCGGCATTGAGGTGCTCTTGTAGCCCTACACAATTAGTGGTGTTCATCATCCAACAAGAGAGTGTAGAGTGGTTTTATTATGTGATCAATGTTGAGAGTGTCCACTAGTGAAAGTATGATCCCTAGGCCTTGTTTCCAAATACTGCAATCATCGCTTGTTTACTGTTCTACTGCATCTGTACTTCCTGCAATATTCCCACCATCAACCACACGCCAGCAAGCACTTTTCTGGTGCCGTTACTACTGCTCATATACATTCATACCACTTGTATTTCACTATCTCTTCGCCGAACTAGTGCACCTATACATCTGACAAGTGTATTAGGTGTGTTGGGGACACAAGAGACTTCTTGTATTGTGGTTTCAGGGTTGCTTGAGAGAGATATCTTTGACCTCTTCCTCCCTGAGTTCGATAAACCTTGGGTGATCCACTTAAGGGAAACCTGCTGCTGTTCTACAAACCTCTGCTCTTGGAGGCCCAACACTGTCTACAGGATAGAAGCGTGCGTAGACAACATGGACCTGCCGTGCATCCGGTGTATCTTTTGTCTTCCCATACACGCCCAAGAAGTTTAGCAGGTTCACGCAAAGATTTTTCGTCACGTGCATCACGTCGATTGCAGAGTGAACCTCTAAGAATTTCCAGTAGGGTAGCTCCCAAAATATCAACTTCTTCTTCCACATGGGTACGTGTCCGTCAAAATCATGCAGAACAGATTGTCCGCCAGGACCCTTTCCAAAGATCACTTTTAAATCCTTGACCATATCATATATAACTTCCCCAGTAGGGCGGGTAGGCTTCGTTCGGTTATCTGCCTCACCTCCGAAATGCTTTCCTCTCTTTCTTACGTGATGTTGTTTTGGAAGAAATCGACGATACCCCAGGTACATATTCTTGTTTCCCAAATAATTACTGTCAGTCTCACCTAAACAGTGTGTGCATGCATTGTATCCCTTGTTTGACTGCCCTGAAATGTTACCAAGAGCAGGCCAATCATTGATGGTTACAAATAACAACGCTCGTAGGTTAAATTCCTTTTGTTCGTGCTCATCCCACACAGGTACACCTTCGTCACGCCACAACTCTAAAAGTTCTTCAACCAATGGCCTCAGGTACACATCAATGTCGTTACCGGGTTGCTTCGGGCCCTGGATGATCACTGGCATCATAATGAACTTCCGCTTCATGCACAACCAAGGAGGAAGGTTATAGATACATAGAGTCACTGGCCAGGTGCTATGACTGGAGCTCTGCTCCCCGAAAGGATTAAAGCCATATGTACTTAGACCAAATCTTAAGTTCCTTGCGTCATCTGAAAATGACTTGAACTCTCTGTCGATTTTTCTCCACTGCGACCCGTCAGCGGGGTGTCTCAGCATCACATCTTTCTTACGGTCCTCTTTGTGCCATCGCAACAACTTGGCATGCTCTTTGTTCTGGAACAAACGTTTCAACCGTGGTATTATAGGAGCATACCACATCACCTTCGCAGGAACCCACTTCCTGGGGGTGGACTCGCCCTCAACATCGCCAGGGTCATCTCGTCTGATCTTATACCTCAATGCACTACATACCGGGCATGCATTCAAATTCTCGTACTCCCCGCGGTAGAGGATGCAGTCATTGATGCATGCATGTATCTTCTGCACCTCTAATCCTAGAGGGCAGACAACCTTCTTTGCTTCGTACGTACTAGAGGGCAATACGTTCTGCCCTGGAAGTATCTTCTTTATTATTTTCAGCAACTTTTCAAATCCCTTGTCAGAAGTACCATTCTCTGCCTTCCATTGCAGCAATTCCAGCGTGGTACCCAGCTTTTTTCTGACCATTTTCGCAAATTTGGGTACAACAGTTTGTTGTGATCCTCTAACATTTTCTCCAACTTCAACCTCTCCTTTTCATTTCCGCAGTTCATCTTCGCATCAAGAATGGCCCGACCCAAATCATCATCCGGGTCATCAAAAATCGGCTCATCGAAAATGTGCTCTTCTTCAGCTTCGTCTTCTCCCATTCTACTATCACCGTCTTCAGTGAATAAGGGATAGTTGTCACTATCCTCTTCTTCTTCGTTGTCTTCCAATATAACCCCTCTTTCTCCGTGCTTGGTCCAACAATTATAGCTGGACATGAAACCGTTCTCCAGCAGGTGGACGTGAATGGTCTTTGAAGTAGAGTAATCCTGCATATTCTTACAGGAACTACATGGACAATACATGAAACCATTCGACCGCCTGTTTGCCTCAGCCACGTTGAGAAAATAATGCATGCCATTAATGAACTCAGGATGTCACCGGTCACCGTACATCCATTGTCGACTCATCTGCATTTTATATGTATATCAGAAATCATTAAGTACACAACATCGTGGATATATGAGTGACCAACTTAATTAATATTCAAGTTCATCACATAAAACTAAATTTTTTTTATAAAAAAGAAGAGGCTCACCGAGGTGGTACGGTGCCGGCTAGGGGACGCCGGCGATCGACGGCGGTGAGGACGGGGATGATACTAATTAAAACCTACAAAACATACCATAATTTCAGCTCAAATTGCATATAAAAAAAATAAAATCCCTAACTTAGGCATTTCATCGAACACCTTGCTAGCACTAGAAAAATAGTATGAGTTAAAACTACCAAAGAAATGTGCTAAATTAGGAACGCCGGAAGGAAGGATGATATTGCTAACCCTTGGATAGATGTATGCCCTTAATCTTGTTAAAATGGTGGAGAAAAAATAGAGATTTGTTGGAGTGTGAGAGGTGCAAATTTTGTAGAAATGTGAGAGAGGAGAAAATAAGAGCAGGGCCGGGCTGTGCGCGCGATGTGAATAATATAGGGGCACCCTTTCGTACCGGTTCGTGTTAGGAACCGGTACCAAAGGTCCAGCCCTGGCCCCACATGGGTCTGCCATTCGGGCGGAAGACCTTTCATACCGGTTCGTAACACGAACCGGTACGAAAGCCCCTCACGAACCGTTACAAATGCTCCTTGCCCGACTGGGCGCACAAACCGGTATAAAACCCCCCTTTACTACCTGTTCGTAATAGAACTGGTACGAAAGCCCCAGACGGTTGCCCCTTTTTCTACTAGTGTACTACTTCTGTTCATAAAATGATGTTTAAGGTTTATCTAAAATTTGATGTATCTTTTTTTTAGAAATGGGGGAGATCCCCGGCCTCTGCATCCAAAGGATGCACACAGCCTTTTATTGCATCATCCAAAAAGAGTAAATAGTTTTGAATACAAGACGCTCACAGGTTCATGGATCGGCTAAAGTTGCGACATGAATCAACCATCTAAAAAGTGAAAACAAAGACGATCTAAGCATCTTGTAATCTATTAATATGCTGCCAACCACCCTGGTTGAAGATAGCCCGAACGACCGCCATCAAGCGAGTGCACCCAGAATCCATATGTGCATGCTGGTCCTCAGGGAGTAGATGGGACCACATATTTATCCAGTAAGTAGTTCGATGGATAGCCTGCAAAAATTGAGAAGAACCCGCACCGTTAAAAACAATATCGTTTCGACAATTCCAAATTGCCCAAAGTAAAGAACAGACTCCTATACGAATCCGCTCTTTGACAACTTTGCCAATACCATTCAGCCACTTCCCAAACAAGTTTTTAATATTTGTTGGAGCAGGAATATTAAACGTGAAATAAATAACTCTCCACAGCAAGCTTGCAAAAGGGCACCTAATGAAAAGATGTTCTATAGATTCCTTAGAGTCACAAAACACGCATTTAGTACAGCCAGTCCACTTTCGCTTCGCCAAGTTATCTTTAGTAAGTAGGACTTTCCGATTCAAAAACCACATGAAAATTCTGATTTTCAGTGGCACTTTTAATTTCCACAGATATTTTTTCAAAAACCGAGTGTGTCCACTCATGAAATCAGTATATAGAGATTTAACAGAAAACTTCCGAGAAGTTGTTAAATTCCAGCAAAAACTATCCGGCTGATCATTAAGTTGTATCTCCATCAAACGTTCCACTAAACTCAACCAATCTTCCCACGTTGAACCCCTTAAAATCCTATTGAAAGTAATGTTCAGCGTTGGTTGATTAAGAACATCCGCGACCCTCACATTTCTATGAGCCACCTTGTTAAACAGCCCCGGATATTGAACAGAAAGAGGAGCGTTGCCCAGCCAAGAGTCCTCCCAAAACAGTGTAGTCAGTCCATTGCCAACACTAAAAGATCCCCGTTGAAAGAACTCATCTTTCACACTTAGAATACCCTTCCAGAAGGGTGAATCCGTGGGTTTAGCTTGAACCTGGGACAGGGTATGTGACCTAAGATATTTGTTCTGCAACAACTCCTGCCACATACCTTGTTCATTAAGTAACTTGAAAAGCCATTTGCTTAACAAGCACTTATTTTTAATATCTAAAACCTCAATCCCTAAGCCCCCTTGATCCTTCGGTCTACAGAGAATGTTCCATTTTGTCAATCTATATTTCTTTTTTAACTGATCGCTTTGCCAAAAGAAACGCGACCTATAGAAATCTAATCTTTTCCGTACCCCTATGGGTATTGGAAAAAAGGATAGTAGAAACATAGGTAAACTTGACAGAACGGAATTAATTAAAACAAGACGATCTCCATAAGATAGTATCTTTCCCAACCAACATCCTAATTTTTTCTCAAACCGATCCTCCGCAGGTTTCCATTCTTTGTTTAAAAGTTTTCTATAGTGAATTGGAATTCCCAGATATTTAAAAGGTAGCGAACCAACCTCACACCCAAATATTTGTCGATAGTCTTGCTGTATGTCCTTAGCTTTACCAAAACAAAAAATTTCACTCTTATGAAAGTTGATTTTCAGACCCGACAGTTGCTCAAACAAGCATAGAATAAGCTTCATATTAACAGCTTTCTCTACATCATGCTCCATAAAAAGGATCGTGTCATCGGCATATTGTAGGATTGATACCCCACCTTCTACAAGGTGGTCTATCAATCCCCGACTTGTCCATTCTCTTTCGCCCTTGCGATGAGAATAGCCAACATGTCCGCAACAATATTAAAAAGCATGGGCGAGAGGGGATCACCCTGTCGGAGACCTTTCATAGTTTGGAAATAATGACCTATGTCATCATTCACTCTTATACCGACACTTCCCCCTTGGACAAACCTCGCCACCCAATCACACCAAATAGATGGAAAACCTTTCATGCGCATAGCTTGCTGTAAGAAAGCCCAATTCACCTTATCATAAGCCTTCTCAAAATCTATCTTAAAAATTATACCATCCATTTTTTTCCTATGAAGTTCATGGATGGTTTCGTGAAGCACAACAACTCCCTCTAAAATATTTCTTCCTGGAATAAATGCAGATTGTGTTGGTCTAATTACCTTATATGCCAAAGCAGTCAATCTATTTGTGCCAACCTTGGTAAAAATCTTAAAGCCAACATTCAACAAACAGATAGGCCTATATTGCTCTATTCTACTAGCATCTTCTTTTTTAGGGAGTAATGTGATCACACCAAAATTCAATTTAAATAGAGGCAAATCGCCAGTCCGCAACTGCACAAACATGGCCATCAGATCCTCCTTTATCACATCCCAAAAAATCTGGTAAAAATTTGATGTATCTAGACACTCTTTAATGTATAGATACATTTAAATTTAGATAAATGTAGATACGGAGGGAAGGGAGTACTAATAACTAACCGCATTCCACGTCTCTCTCTTCTTTTTTCTTCTTCTCTTGTGAGAGGAAGATTCCACATCTTTGCACATAGCAGTTCAGCGATCCTACATCGGAAATTGGAAATTTTAAGCAGGCCAGCACACTTGTTTTGAGATTACAGGACGTGCAATTGCGCTCACACAATTACAGAAACGCACGCACACACTCACTCTGACACGTTAGAATTGCAGAATGAATCCGGACATCTCACTAAACTACCGCTGAATGCACTTGGCTGATATGTGACCAATTTGGAACTGAAGTACCATACCCTCTAATCAAACAACAGATTTCTAATCTCGTACAATACCAATTTCGCAAAAAAAAAAAAAAAACAAATAAACATGCTGCTAAGGAAACGAGATGGGAGATACCGCAAAACAGTACTCCGTTGCTGACAGTAATATCTTCAAAGTTTATGTCGCTCGGTTCGACAAAGATACCTTCTGGCTTCTGTACACAGAACCAAACCGAAAACCATCAGCGTTATCAGCTACAGTGGTTACAAAACTAACCTCTACTCGAAAACACACAACAAAGTGAGTACCAGAAACAGACGTACTGCTCAAAGATATCATGCACGCCCCTGAAATGATGGGGCGGCACCCTCCAGCGACGCGACGCAAAGTGACCGGGTCGTCCGCAGAGATGCAAACCTGCCGCAAATACGTCTCTGCGGACGCTGTGCGGACGCGCAAAGTGTCCGCTCGCGTCTCCACCGGGCCCGCCCAGCAGCGAGTCTGCATTGAGGGCATCGCTTCGGCGGTCAGGGCATCTCCAGCGGCGCGACGCATTTTAGCATCCGCACGCGTCCGTTTGCGTCGGGGTGGCTCCAGCGGCACGACGCATTTTTTTGCCGAATCATTTTTTTTAACATGAAGCATTTTACATAGTTAAAACATGAAAAAAACCCTAACGCCTACTGCTGCTCCTCGTCGTTGTTGAGCACGATGAGCTCCGGTATCGCCCACGACCAGTTGCCATCCGGGGGAGCGTACGCGGAGCGCGCCGGCGGTGCTGGAGCTGGAGGCGCCTAGGGCTGCGGTTGTGGCGCCGGTGGAGGCGCCCAGAGCTGTGGCTGTGGCGGTGGTGGAGGAGCCCAGGAATACGGCTGTGGCGGCGGTGGAGGAGGCGCCCAGGGCTGCGGCGGTGGAGGAGGAGCCCAGGGGTTGTACGGCGCCGGTTGTGGCGCCGCTGAGTCCTGTAGTGCCTGTCGAAGGGCTTCATCCTCCGACAGGCCCGGCGGCATGACCCCGGTGGCGTAGCGGGGCAGCAGCGGCTGCACAGGCGCGTCGTTCTCGGAGACGAGGACGCCGAGCTTCGCCATCTCGTCGTCCGTCATGTTCTCCGGGAACTCGAAATTGCGGCCCTCCGCCACGGCCTGCTGCCATTCGTGGAAGACGGCCGCGACATAGTCGTCGCTGTCGTCCTTCACCTCCTCGTTATGGTACGCGAGCGCCTCGATGTAGTCGTCTTCGTCGTCGTAGGCGGCGTAGGCGTCGTCGTCGTGGTCGTCGCGGTCGTGGTCGTTGTTGTGCTGCGCGCGTGTCGGCTCCTGCTGACGACGCCTCGACGCCTCCTGTCTTCGTGGACGAGTCGGCGGTGCAGCCCCGAAGGGAAAATCCCTGTCGCCCATGAAGCCCGCCCTTCTTCTCTTATCCGTCTCGACCGACTCGTACGCCAACTGTCGGAGTCAATGGCGTACGCCGGATCGGCGAGGAGGTCCGGCGGCAGGTACCGCCTCCTTCGCCGGATCTCCGCGGTCCGGTCAGGCTCGCGCGCAGGGACTGGACGGATGGGCACCCGGCAGCAGCTAAGCCGCCAGCCGCCAGGCAGTTGCACGCCGGACCAGGACTCGCACGGCAACCAATTGCCGTGCATTAGCCTCCCCAGCGTGACGGGGAGCGGCACCCTCTTGCTGTCGCAGCCGGAGGCCTCGAAGTCGTTCTTTTTCCCCATGGTGGTGCGGCGGTGGTGGTGCGAGTGGAGGTGTGGGCGAAGGAGTTACGTGGCCAATGGACTTTTAAGGGCGGCCGCGCGCGGGATACGATGCCATTGAAGGCAGCGCAGAAGCCTAGCCGCCGCCCGCCAGTGCGTAGAACAGGCAGCCGCGCCATTGATGGCGAAGGCTGCGGCGCAGACGCGGAAGCGCTGACCGCCGAAGCGATGCCCTCGATGCACACTCGTTGCCAGGCGGGCCCGGTGGAGATGCGAGCGGACTCTTTGCGCGTCTGCGCAGCGTCCGCAGAGACGCAAACCTTGCGGCAGGTTTGTGTCTCTGCGGATGGCCCGGTCACTTTGCGTCGCGCTGCTGGAGAGGGTGCCAGACGCATTTTCGGTCAAGGCGGACGCAAATGGTCGCTCAACGTCCGTTTGCGTCGCGCCGCTGGAGATGCCCTCAGCACTTCTGCGTCTGCGCCGCAGCCTTCGCCATCAATGGCGCGACTGCCTGTTCTGCGCACTGGCGGGCGGCGGCTGGGCTTCTGCGCCGCCTTCAATGGCATCGTATCCCGCGTGCGGCCGCCCTTAAAAGTCCACCGGCCGCGTTCCTCCTTCGCCCACACCTGCACTCGCACCACCACCGCCGCAGCGCCATGGGAAAGAAGAACGACTTCAAGGCCTGGCAACTGGCCGTGGGCGATACCGGAGCTCATCGTGCTCGACAACGACGAGGAGCAGTAGTAGGCGTTAGGGTTTTTTTTTATGTTTCATGTTTAAAAAAATGATTCGGCTAAAAAATGCGTCGTACCGCTGGAGCCACCTCCGGACGCAAACGGACGCGCGGTCGATTTCGGCCATTTCAGCCGACACAAACGGACGCGCGCGGACGCTAAAATGCATCGCGCCGCTGGAGATGCCCTCAGGATTTATGTGTGGACGTGTTGCTGAATCGCATTATCGCAATGGCAGATCACATCTCGACACTGGGATGCGGCCATGGAGAATCAATCCCGAAGGAACAAAATGGTGCGCGCCAGACTACCTATGGATTCATCATTCTGCCGTTTAGCCGTGTTCCTGTTGTTACAAGGGGGAACATGAGTGCACTTACACACTTACCATATTTGCGTTTAGCCTATCTATATCCCTCTGTTTACCAGACATTGCAGATGTCCAATCCATATCCCTCTATTTTAGCAGGCATTGCAGATGGATGGTCAAGGTCTCTTAGTTTGAGGTCTAAGCATGCCAACTTCTCAAAATGGTGGGCGGCCAGAGTACTTATGGATCCATCATTCTACAAAGGGAAACATGATTACACTTATCAACTTACCATCTTACCATATTTGCCATTTTAACGGCCGATCCATATATCTCTTCCTTTAGCATCCACTTCTGACCGGTGGTCGACATCTCTGGAAAAGTCTGCAGGTTTGAGATCAGCTCAATAATCACGCCAAGTTGTCAAAGGAGGACAAATTTTGAATAGTTTCTGGGAAATGAGCAAGAAAGGACATAAATAGCGTTTTTGACAATATTGGAATATTAGCACAGCACTTGAGACAGAAGACAAGGGAAACACACATGACCACATGAAATGACTACCTCCGCGGTTTATAGCTCACACGAGAGACTTTCGTTACTTTGCAGTTGCTACTTGAAAACCAAACCAAGAGGGACGTGGCAATGGGGCTCATGAGCTTGCTGTGGTCACTTGTAGCTGCCCTGATGATCGCCATGGTCACAGCCGGCGACGAGGCCGCGTTGCTTGCCTTCAAAGCAAAGGTCAGCGATGGCGGCTCGCTGGTTTCTTGGACTGGCAGTGCCAACTTCTGCAGCTGGGAAGGTGTGGCATGCAACCACCAGAGGCCTACACGGGTGGTGGAGTTGAGCCTGGGTGGAAGGGCGCTCACAGGAGCACTCTCCCCAGCCCTTGGGAACCTCACGTTCCTGCGGATGCTAAACCTGAGCTTCAACTGGCTCCACGGGGAGATTCCAGCAAGCCTCGGCAGCCTCCGCCGCCTGCAGACGCTCGACCTGAGCTACAACTCCTTCTCTGGAACGATCCCTCTGAACCTGACCTCCTGTGTCGGAATGACCACCATGGCGCTAGGCAGCAACAAGCTTGGCGGTCGCATCCCTGCTGAGCTCGGCGAAAAGCTCATGTCCCTGGAAGCAATCTCGTTGAGTAACAACAGCTTCACAGTTCACAGGGCACATCCCGGCATCCCTTGGAAATCTCTCCTATCTACAAGACCTCGACCTATCTTCTAATCATCTTGTGGGCTCAATCCCCCCAGGGCACGGAAGCTTCCAGAGCCTGCGGCTTTTGCTTCTCTCGGACAACAAAATCTCGGGTATCCTTCCACCTTCTCTTTACAATTGGTCGTCACTGGAAACATTTGGGGTTGAGTTTAATATGCTGCACGGGAGCATTCTGGATGATGTAGGCAACAAGTTCCCCAAGATGCGAAATCTTGGTCTGTCTAGTAATAATTTCACTGGAGCTGTCCCTTCATCGCTGTCCAATATATCTGATCTCAAGGGCCTTATCCTTGGCGATAATAGATTTAGTGGGTATGTACCTCCCACTTTGGGAAGGCAGGGAGCTCTCCGCTTTCTAGATTTGTCAGATAATAAGCTTGAAGCCAATGACCACAAGGGCTGGGAATTCATCAATTCTTTGGCAAACTGCAGCCAAATAAAGTACCTTTTCCTAGGTGGCTACTCCTTTGGAGGACAGATACCTGCTTCCATTACAAACCTCTCAAAGACTCTCGAGAAGCTATACATACTGGAGAGTAGGGTCTCTGGGGCTATTCCTGCAGACATAGGCAATTTGGTTGGTCTTGACGCGCTTGCCATACAAAAGACTAACATATCTGGAGTGATTCCACAGAGCATTGGCAGGCTAGAAAACTTGGTCGAGCTATCCTTTGCTTCCAATAGCTTGTCAGGTCTCATACCGTCATCACTAGGAAATCATTCGCAGCTGAATAGGCTTTATGCATACTATGGCAACTTGGAGGGACCAATTCCGGCAAGCCTGGGGGAGTTGAAAAACCTTTTTGTACTTGATTTGTCAACAAATTACCAACTTAATTGTTCAATACCAAGAGAAATTTTCAAGTTACCTAGCCTTTCTTGGTATTTGGACTTGTCATACAATTCCTTCACTGGATCCCTTCCTAATGAAGTTGGTAGCTTGGCAAACCTTAACCAGCTGATTCTATCATGAAACCAATTGTCTGGCAAGATACCCAATAGTATTCAGAACTGTCTTGTGTTGGAATGGCTTTTGTTAGACAATAACTCCTTTGAGGGAAGCATACCACAGTCACTGAAAAATATAAAGGGGCTCAGTAAACTTAACCTGACCATGAATAAGTTCTCTGGTAGAATTCCTGATGCCCTTGGTAGCATTGGAAACCTGCAGGAACTGTACCTAGCACACAACGACTTGTCCGGATCGATCCCCGCAGTTCTACAAAATTTGACATCACTGTCCAAATTGGATGTATCCTTCAATAATTTGCAAGGCGAGGTGCCAGATGGAGGTGTTTTCAGAAACATCAATTATACAGGAGTTGCTGGGAATATCAATCTGTGTGGTGGTACAACTAAACTTCACTTGGCTCCATGCTCCAGAAGCTCCTTCAGCAAGAATAAGAGAAAGATGACAAAGTCTCTTGTAGTTTCTCTAGCAACAACTGGAGCAATCGTGTTGTCACTTTCAGTTATTTCTCTTGTTTGGATACTTCGCAAGAAGCTCAAACAAAGCAAGAAAAAGTTAGTGCAAGATTCAATCGCTGAGGACCATTACGAGAGAATCCCATATCATGTGTTGTTGAGAGGAACTAACGGATTTTCAGATGAGAACTTGCTAGGGAGAGGAAGTTATGGTGCAGTTTTCAAGTGCATTTTGGCCAATGAGGAAAGAACATTGGCTGTTAAGGTGTTTAACCTTGGTCAATCCAGATACTCCAAGAGTTTCGAGGCTGAATGTGAAGCCATGAGGAGGATACGACACCGTTATCTCATAAAGGTCATTACGTCTTGTTCGAGTGTCAACCACCAAGGTCAAGAGTTCAAGGCATTGGTTTTTGAGTTCATGCCCAATGGTAACTTGGATGGTTGGCTTCACCCAAAATCTGAAGAGCCCACTACAAACAACACACTCAGCCTTGCCCAAAGGCTTGAGATTGCTGTCAATATTGTGGACGGAGTAGAATACCTCCACAACTACTGTCAACCATTGGTAATCCATTGTGATCTTAAGCCAAGCAACATTCTTCTTGCTGACGACATGAGCGCCCGAGTTGGAGACTTTGGCATATCAAGGATCATTCAGGAAAATACAAGTGAGACAATGCAAATCTCATATAGCTCAATGGGAATTAGAGGTTCCATAGGCTATGTTGCTCCAGGTGCCTGAAACTCTTCTACTTTCGTCTTTTTAATTTTCACACAAATATTGCATGCTAACCAAAAAACGTTGCATATTTGTAGAGTATGGAGAAGGCTCTGCGGTCTCACCTACTGGTGATATTTACAGTCTTGGCATATTGCTGCTCGAGATTTTTACCGGAAGGAGCCCAACAGACGAGACGTTCAGGAATTCACTAGATCTGCATAAGTTTGCCGAGGATGTTCTTCCAGATAGAACCTTGGAGATAGCTGACCCAACAATCTGGCTGCACATTGAACAACATGATAACGTTACTAGCAGAATCCAGCAGTGTTTGGTCTCTGTCTTCAGGCTTGGCATATCCTGCTCAAAGCAACAGCCCCGAGACCGAACATTGACAAGAGATGCAGCGGCAGATATGCATGCAATCAGAGATGCGTATATCGCGTCTGTTGCTATCTCATAGTGGAATGCGGAGCAGAGAGAGAAGCCTCGAATCAAGCCATTCAGAACCACATGGAACATACAAGCTGGTACAAGACATGATCCTGCAATAATACAATTTATATGTATCATTTTAGTTTTTAACTGTTCTCTTCTCAGAATTATGTTTTTTTACAAGTGTATAAAATAAATGTAAAACGCAGAACAGCTTTGTTCTGCCATAGTACCGTAGCAAGTTTGAAATCAAATGATACAAGTTTTTCCATTCTCGAAACAGTACACGTGCTGGGAATGTTAATTTATTGCTTCAAGTAAATCAGTAGGAAAAAATTCAGACTGTGCACAAAGCGTTCTCTGTTTGTAGAGAAACATGAGAACAACTGAAATTTCCTGATAGCTAAAGGAAATGAATATTCCAGATAATGCAATTGGGAAGCAGAACAGCATATATTCACAGAATGCAAACAAACTCTCACATACTAGAAACGCCTTAGCACTATTCAGGTATGTCAGACAACAATTTCCAAAGGCAGTAGCACAGCATCCTAAATTTACAGAATTACTGAACAAATACTACAAGGGTCACAACAGCATGGATACCAACGAATTATCGGCGAATACAGGTTGCAAACTAAGAGCAAGATATTGTGCTTGTTTAAGTTCGATCTTGTTTCTTCCGGAATGTTTTTGTGAAGAAGAAAAACAGTAATTACAGGAGGGCTATATACGGATTGACCCTAGCCCCAACTCCTCCCAACCCTAGCCGCCCCCAACCCCAACCCTCCTCCTCCCGCCGCCGCCGCCGGGGCAAAGACCTCGGGGCGTGGCGGCGGCGGGGGCTTTCCCTCTTGACGCGGATGGGATGGCGGATGGGACGGCGGCTGGGTCATCCCCTCGACGGCGGCGGCGGTAGACCTCCCCCATCCCGTGTGATGGCGGGGCGGCGGCGGTCGGAGGAAGAAGGGGCGGCGGTGGCCAGAGTGCTGCGGACTCCCCTACCTCCCATCGGTGGCACACCGGTGGTGGCTGGTGGTGGGACGGTTTGCGCCATCCCCTCCGCTTCTCGCCGGTGCGGGGTGGTGACCTTGGGTTTCTCCCGCGGTTCGAGGACGCTCGAGGCAGCAACCTCGGGTTCGATGGAGGAAGCGGCCTTCTTCTTCGTCGGAGGTGGTCGGCCAGGCTGGTAGTCCTATGTGGGGGATCATGGGATCTCACACAGGTTTCCGGCGATGGTGATCTAGTCCGGGGTGTCATGGCGGCCGGTGAAAACTGAGCCTCGACCTCGGTCTTGGCGGATGATGGCGGCGTCGGTCGACGTCGTTACCTTGTCGAAGGCGTCATCTTTGCCTGTCTTGGCACTACACTCGGCGAGTTGGGGATGCGCGGCTGCCGGTGAAAAACCGTGTTCCGACCTCGGTTGGCGGATGATGGCGACGTGTCGCGCCGCAACCTTCTTGAAGGCATCGTCGACGCAGTCTGCGGTTTCTCACTCGTGCTGCTTCGGGAGAAACCCTAGGTCCGGGTCTCCCGGATCGGACGATGGCGGCGCGTCCTGCGTCGTTCTACCTCTTGGGGCATAGTTTTTGGAGCAGCTGCTGGATGTTGGCGGACTTCTGTGGAGTGGTGTTCATCTACCACATTGTTGGCGCTGAGTCTCAGTGGCATGGGGCTGCAGGGTATCGACGACAGATGCGGGATGATGTATACGTGCAGGAGGGTGGAGTCGTCTGGCGTCATGGTGGCATCGACGGCAGGTCTTGCAAGGTTAATGCGTTGATCTCTCTTGAAGATGGATTCGAGGAAGACAGCGGGAGCAACTCCTGTGGCGTGTGCATTGGCGTGCGCTGAGAGTCTGCTTGACTGGATGTATTTCTCACCTGCTATTGGGCGGTCTGAGAAGGCATTTAGTTTTGGATGATTTGAGTTGGTGTATTGTCACCCTCTTCATCCCAGTGTAGGTATAGTAAGATTGCTTCGAGTTTGATGTTTTGTATTTTTTCTTGTAAGATTTCGTGAATAATCTAATAAAAAAAGCCGTGTGCATCCTTTGGATGCAGAAGCTGGAGCGATGTTTTCCCATTTCGAAAAAAAAGTAATTACAGGAATGCAAAGCAGCTAGTAAGTACCGGCCCACTACTAAGCAAAATGACTGACCTGGACCATGCCGGAGGAATCGCGCAGGGTGAGCAGGCGAGGCCACCGTAGGAGTGGCGAAGAGCGACCAAGCCACACAGCGCGTCCCTCTGGGCATCCTATCCAGATTTGCCTCCGCCGCGGAAAAGCGCCGCATCAGTGGCCGCCAGTAGCGTTCTGAGAGTAGGTGGGGAGCATGAGGAAACCGAGGCGGAGCAGGAGAGCAGTAGGAGGTGGCGGAGGTGTAGCGCCGGAGGCTTACGGTTGGGAAAACACTTTCCATCCGGCGACCGATCCCGCGGGTAAAAAGTCAGGTCCGAGTCTGGCCCGTCCCGGCCGTCAGGCCTGTAATTTAAGCCTGAACCTGTCTCGAACGAGCAAAATGTCCTACCCTGCCCAAAAAGCCCGGTCCGACGTTCGGGCTCAGATTTCAAGCCCGACCCGGCCCGAAGTGCAAGCCCAACCCGGCCCGGGATTTTCGGGCCAGGTCGGGCCGGGCTGCTCATGCCCAGATGTACTCGCGCAGTCCTGTCCTGATTTTGGCTCATTGCCTTTTCTTTGGCATTTTATCACTAGAGGGAAAGAAGCTGCGCCTACTATGGACAAGTTTCCTCGCTATTTTTTGTAATATTGTACTCCCTTCGTCACGGAAAACTTGTCGGATGGATTATTTGCAAAAAAAACCCTCGTACATTTCCGACAAGCCGAGCGGTCCTCCCATATCTTCTTCCTCGCTCGCTCTCGTTCCCTTCACCACTCCAAGGTCGGCGCTCCATCTCTGGCCCAATGATTGTGTCCTCGCCGAGCAGCTCCCTCGTGCCTCCTCCCGCTACACTACACCGTAGATTCGCCGCCCTCCTTCAGGTTCTCTTCCTCCGCGTCTTCATCCACACATCTGGCCTAAATGTCCACTCTTTCTCCATTGATTTAGACCGGTCGGCGTACTCCGGCGGTTGACCACCATGCCATCGCATTATCCTTCTAGTAAGATGTAACATGTGCGATAAGGTCCTTTTGTCCCTCAATCACATTATCACCAACTCTAATAGATAATTGCCTCATTGGACCACTTGCTTTGCTCATAAATTATTTTTTGTTACCCTCTCTAAGTTGCAGATCTTTATCTTTAGCCCTCTGCATCCATTTTAAATCATCCTCCTTCATGATATTATGCATTTGACTCCTCCACTCACTTCTTTGCTCAATCTCAAACCCATCCAGCCCATATATCTCCTCCACATATCTAACGTTTCATTCTAATTTATCAGGTAATTCTAACTTTTTCTGCTTATATTCCCTGGACACGCTTGCATTCCAGCCTGTCCTACCGCCTCTAGCCCCTAGGTACAGCTTCAAGTTACGCTGGGGATCCATGGTCGCGGCCGCCGCTGCCGATGACACGGGAGGACAAGCGCGTACACGCGACAGGAGTCCCAGAGCCGGAGGAGTGCCAACTTTTCGGCAGGGCACATTCAGTGTCTTCCATGGTGGATACACTGCATGGCACGGTCTTTGCTAGAACCGCCCACCTGGTGCTCGACCAAATGCCGCAATAGCTCGACGTGTTTCTATTGTACCTTGACCTTATGTGCCAGCGAAAGCACGACACTCACCACAGTGGAGCAGTAGCGACCAAGGCAGTCATGAGCAGGCCGCGCAGTGTCGCGGTGTACATCTTGACTAAGGTGCCGAGCAATCCGGTGAAATCGTATGCTGGTTAATTCTTCTGTTCATACAATGCCAGCACGAGATTGCTTTTTTTATCTTGCAACCCTTCTTTGATCCACTTATATACTAATTATATTTTCATGTTCTGTTGGTGCCTACGGGAGCATGCCTTCCATTGCGTCGCCAAGTATCCATAAAGACCCGTATCTCATCCAGTCATCTTTCTGATGACGTTAACGAAAGGCTGGAAGGTCTTATTTGTTATAGCTTTGAGCTTAGTGAATTGGTGATTGTTCTAGATGTGATGACATGATGGGCTACAATGCATGCATCTACAACCTCCACCACAAGCAACCAGCACCATCGGGTAAGGGGATGTATCCTGTGAAAATGCATAGATGCTGCAGTTCAGAATCGGATTGGAAGCATTGCAGAGCAAATCCAGATTCATGCCCAAATCCATCAGCCTCGCTCCGTCCCACCCATAAAAGTATCCATGGGCTTGGTTGTCGCCCCAAATCCAAATCCGCTGGATATCCGGATATCCATGTGTTTATGCACTATGCACATGAACATAAAATATTTGAGCATAACAACAACATTTTAGCAACATTTTGATAATATTTTCGTAGTATTTCAGCAATAATTATGTGGGGAATGAATAAGAGGAGGAAGGGAGATGGGATGAGAGCAATCCCACTGTCCGCCGGTGCATCTCCTAGGCGGAGGAGAGCCGGACTTCCGGAGAGGTGGAAGGGAGGGCCATCGACCAAGCCCTCCCAGAGGGGGAGGCCATAAAAGAACTAGTAATCGAGGGTTACGTCTTAGTTTTAGCGGGCCTTTGGTGATTTTGGCCTCAACAGAGGGGCACCTAGGCCTAGGTAAAATACCGTGTCTCGCTAACATGTGGGACCCACATGTCAGCTGGATATCTATTGGATATTCATGGGGCAAAACCTCTACCCATGCCCACCCCATGAGTTATCGGATATCCATCCGATGAAATTCGTGGGCATAATCAACCCTCCATATCCGTGTCCGTTGGGCCGAATATCTGTGGATACCCGGATCCATGGATAAAATTGCCATCCTTACCTGGCCCAACTCAATACTCACTTGTGTTCGAACTGCACTCTCGCAGTTCAGAATCTGATTGGAAGCATTGCAGAGCAGGTGATTTCACCATGAACTCACAAATCATTCATGTACAAGTTGTAACACTTCGATCTGGGATTCATTAGTCAGATTATTTCGCCAATAAAAAGAGATCGAGCTTCAGAATCTGAAACATATGTGTTTCAATATTGGAAGAAAAAGCACTGCAAGAATTCATAAATGAATCACCCTACAAGGGATTTTGGATATGGAATAGATGTGCAAGGATATGGATCAAACCATTCGCCATGCAAGACACAAATGGATTTGTCACTTTACATGAAACATGCCAATGACGAGAATTGCCAGATCCATAGGTGCTGCTGCCGGAGATTAAGAAAAACCCATAGGTAATGAGGGAGAAGTCAGCGCCGGGTACAACTGAACACACAGATCCTCCTGCTCGGCGTCATAGGATCACAAGATCCTTACTGCCGGAGTCTGTGTCTCCGGCCATGGGGAAGCCCGGCGGATAGGGAGTAGAAATATGGATGCAAGAGGGGATGATTTGGATTGAAGAATATAGTAAAGGATTCATACTTTCTAACATTCAGAGGAGAATGTGGCCGTGGTCAGTGGGAGGTGTCCGAAAAACCATGCACTCGCGCTATATTTTTAATTGGGAAAGCAGGGCAACTAAAAATTGAAGATTTTGTGGACGATTATTATTCGGTACAGAGGTTCAAGCTAGCTTATCAGTTTCAAGTCGCTCCAATGGGTGACAAATCTCAGTGGCCAAAGAATGACCCACCTTTTGAAGTGGTTCCTTCACCACTAGAAAGGTCTACTGGTAGACCAAGGAAGCAGAGAATCAAGGCTAGTGGAGAGCCAGGAAAAAGAGTTTCGTATCAATGCAAAAGGTGCTTCCAGTTTGGACATTTTGAGAAGGGTTGTTACGCAACTCAAGTTGAACTAGAACAAGATCCACCACCTCGTCCAAAAAAACAAAAACAACAAAGGTTATCTAAAATGTGGAGCAATCTGCCTTATATATGAAAAATATGTTTCTTCATTGACTCTACTTGCGCTTTGCATGAAAGCCAAAGCTGAATCTCTTGAAACATCGAGCTTTGTTGATCCAAAAGTAATGTCCACCCTAGGTGTGACTACAAGGAGGATGTCATCCCTCTCTCCAGAAAACTCAGGTATGCCAACAAGGAGGATGGCATCAATCTCACCTAGAGGAATCAACCGTAGGCTTATCATTGAGTAGTTGTCTTAGTCTAATCTCAGCATGTGTATGGTCTATACTGAACTATGATCATATCTGTTAGTGTCCTGTGAACTATGGTCTTTTGCCAACTTGCTAATTGACTGTGAATTTCTGTTATATTTATGCTGAGATGTTGGCTTATATTATGTTATTATGTCATGTTGAGATTCCGTTGTATGTGATATATCATGTTGAAATGTTCTCATATATTGTGTTTTAACATGTAGTCGCTATGCTGCCAAAAATGTTCCTGTTCATTTGTTGAATGCAAAAAATGAGTAGGTGTTGTACAATGATTTTATAAAAGGGTATTGTGGTCATAACTAACGAAGACATAACAGAAGTGGTAAGAATCAAAAGAGCTACAACCTTTGGGTCGTACAGGCCTAAAGATGGAGCTTTTGGTGGTATAGCTAGACCAAAAGAGTGGATCTTTTAATGGTAGATACCCAAATTTCCCTTTGTCAAATGAGCGAAGTGGAAAGAGGGTGGTAAATCTATCCGTTGGTACATAATCCAATGGATGATATGCATATTTTTGGATTTTCATAACATAGTCTATTTTCACATGATATGTTCCCCCATCGGATACCTTCCTATTGATGTGTTTCTTCTCCCGTACACGTCTTTCTTTTTTGACAATCAATACCGTGTATATTCATAGTAACAAATAGTATATGGTAGAGATACACGAGCTGACTCCAATGATTACAAAATAAAGTCTAAAAGATACCAACAAATCTTCGAGGTCTTCAAATTCTTTCTTCTTTCAGAACACAATCTTGTACTCTTCTGAAGGCAGCCATAGATAGGTAACGAACCATAGACATGTAAATACCAACGAAGGTTCTCCCATAATTTTAATTTGAGCCGCAATGTCAAGGTTGTGCGCACATGCGCAACCATTAAAGCAGTCATTCAACATAAGTTTACCAACACCAGTAGGAATAACAACCGATTAGCCTTGTGTAGCCAAAATTAATGAATCACCATCAACAAAATTGACTGAAGCTCCCAAGTGTTTGAGCGCATGAGGGCGTTCCAAGTATCGCCATCACGGGTCCCACTTCAGAGGAATTTACGTTAGAGATTGCCTTCGCACACGGTCCCGCTTCAGGTGAATGTTTATGCATCGTGAACTTCAGTCAATTTTGTCTAAATAAGTTACTATTAGCTTTCAGCTGCCAATTTTTTTGCAGCAGAGATTATGTTGATTGCTGGTTCAGAATGTCTGTAATGCCGTATACTGCAATTTGGATTGTCAGTGCAGCATAGGCAAGGGGGAGGTTTGACAGAGCCTCTTCTCCTCACAGGAAAGAAGGTGCTAACTAATTAAGCAAGGTCTGATTGGTTTTTTTTTTGTATATGGGAGTGTTATCACCAGAATTTGACCGAGTCAGAGGTGGGCCGCGATCAAGATGGGCTTGAAGAATATACATGGAAGAAATACGTGAATCGGCCTTATATGCAAAGTTTGGCCTAGTTTGCCCGTGTATCTGTAATATAATAGGATACGTGTCGGTTAGATAGAGTTTGGCTCGTGCCCGGTTGGGATTATTCGCACGATTAGAAAGTCTACGGACTATAAATATGTATCTAGGGTTTATGAAATAAACAACAATCACGTTCACCACAAACCAATCTAGGCGCATCGCCAACTTCCTTGTCTCGAGGGTTTCTTCCGGGTAAGCATCATGCTACCTAGATCGCATCTTGCGATCTAGGTAGCACACGTTTATTCGCTGTTCATGCGTTGCTCGTACTGAAGCCTTTTTGATGGCGAGCAACGTAGTTATCTTAGATGTATTAGGGTTAGCATTGTTCATCGTATCATATGCTGTCGTCGTGCAACCCTGAGACGTCTAGCCGCCCTTACACCTATCTTAGGTGTAAGGGCGGCACCCCACTTGATCATTATCTAGTAGATCTGATCCGCCACGGTTGCTCCTTGTTCTCCAAGGATTAGTTTGATATCTGCATAGTTAGGCCTTACAAACGGGTTGAAGGATCCAGTGGCGCGTAGGGTGTAGTTTGCTAGCCCTAGACGGGATGTTCCGGGGATCAACCTCGTGTTGGTTTTTAGGCCTTGTCTAGGGTCGGTTTACGATCACCGTGCGTGGCCGCCAGGCTCAATCACGAGTAGGATGTTCCGATTATGTGGTGAAAACCCTAAATCGTAGTAGGTCGTTTTAGCTTTATTTTGATCAAGCAGGACCACCATATATTCGTACACCCCGTACGGATCATGGGTGGATCGGCTCTTTGAGCCGATTCACGGGACAACTCGAGAGCCGATCGAGGCTCGTATTTAATGTTTACGTGTATGCCATGCAGGAAACTAAGCGAGGCACATCCATCACCTTCCCGACCAGGTATAGGTCGGGTGGCACGCCCTTGCACCGAGCATCGGACGTGCGTGCCGAGTCTTTGCGGGCCGTCGCTCGGAGGGACCAGGGCCGGCCGCAGATCCTGGGAGCCTCCCGGCTCTCTCGTGTTGCCCGTCGCTGCTCGCCGGTGGGTTTCGACCGCAACACATTCGGCACGCCCGGTGGGACAATCTTCGACATCAACCGCATCGCCATCTACATCTGAGATGGCGGAAGGCACTCCAGTCACGTACGAGGATTTGACCGAGGAGCTCAAGAAGAAGTATGACGATGTCAAAGCGATCCTCGAAGCCGACCTCATCGGCTCTTTTCACAGAACCCGCTCACATGGCGTCGGGTGGAAAGGGTTCTCACCTGAAGCGCGCTCGATGGAGTGGACCTGTCCGCCCCGTCAGAAGAACGCACCAGGTCTCTGTGTCAGGAGATTAACTTCATAGTAGCTCATTCGCTACACCGCCATTCTGAGAGCCTGGTGAACACTTTGGAGCGTGTCGCTCTTCGGGTGATCCAGGAAATCATGAGGCATCAGTACTCCCCGTCAGGACCAGCTCTCGGGACTTACCAAGGAGAGATGCCACTCCAGTCCCGACCGCCACTGCCATTCGCGTTGGCAGCACCAGAAGTGCCGAATTCACCGGCATACGCCGTTGACATGGTGGAATGCACTTACCCTGGAGGGTGCCAGCCAGGATTCTCGTTCAACATCAACATGGTAGGACCTGGACACCACTCTGGTAAGGACGGAGACGAGGGCAGCTGCTCTCATAGTAAGGACACAGAGGAAGCCGTTCCACGCGATCGGCTCCGTCACGATGGCAAGCGCTACATCACAGAGGGAGAAGTGAGGAATGTTAGATATCAGCGACCTCTCTCTGATCACCTCCTCAACAAGTATGTGAGTCAATATGACCAACGCCGACGGCCCAACGACGATGATGAAAGAGATCGTCTGGCTAGGGACGTCAGGAGGCATCGTCGGCATGATCGCGACGAGGAGAGATATGAGCGCCACGCCAAGGAAAGGTCAAGAGAGCAAGACGACGAGGATAGGCACTGGGACTGTCCCTTCTTCAGACACTGCTGGGATTCAGGAATGAGCCGATTGCCTACAATCGGCAACTACCCAGAATGTAGACAGAAGAAGAAGGATGCAGCTAACGTGTCCGTGTTCAAACGTCTAGGGCCTCTCCCGCCTCGGAACAAGCACGCTGAGTCCTCTCGGGTGGAAGATCTCGAGGAATTGGAAGACGATGACAAAGAAGAAGATAAGTACCACCGGCCAAGGTGGTGCCCTGATGGACTCAGCCGTTCCCAAAAGCGTAGGGTTCGGCGACTACGTGGTTTGGAGTAAGCCGAAAGGTTATACCGCACACGTTGAGGAAGGCGCGGCCTGATCCGGCCGCTAAAATTCAGCGAACCCCGGACGAAGAAGGTCGGCCACAAAGGAAAGAGTGGCGCCCCGGACAAAAGAAAGCCGATGATGAAACATCGGCCGGCTACAAACATGGTGTTCATCCTTCCGACGGAGTTTAGTGCTCCGAGGATTAGACGAAGCACCCGTGGCACAACTTGACTGCGGCCCACGGCCGGTTATCTTTGAGAAGCCACGAGAAAGAAGCTACGGACATCCGAAGGCCACCGTACTTGCGAGGTTATATCAATGGGCAGCCTCGTCAACAAGATGCTTGGTGGACACCGGAGCGGCGATCAACATTATGCCATACTCCATGCTACGTCGGTTGGGACGCTCTAGCTCGGATCTGATCAAGACCAACGTGACACTGAGCGATTTCAACGGCCAAGCGTCTGACGCACAAGGTGTTCTGAACGTGGATCTGACCATAGGAAGGAAAACCATCCCTACGATGTTCTTTATTGTCGATAGCAAGAGCACCTATGCTGTCCTGCTAGGAAGAGATTGGATCCACGCCAACTATTGCATTCCATCCACGATGCACCAATGCGTAATACAATGGGATGGAGATGAGGTAGAGGTCGTCCATGCAGATGACTCAGCCGAGATTTCAACGGCTGGCATGAACGCTTGGGAGACAACAGGCCAAGAGCCACTCTCGGGCATCAATTTGGACGACTCGCGAGCGCATCGACGTGACAAAGGATGGGGTTAGGCTGGTCTTATCCACCGGCCTGACCGTATAGCAAGAACAAACCTATGGACAAACGTGGCGAGGCCGATCCTTGGGATCGGCCCCAAAGATCTATGGAGGAACATTACAAAACCTTCATTGAGCGATTCAATCGACATGGAGGCCGATTCCAGCAATCGGCCAAAATTATCTTCACCACACATTCTACCTGTGTTCAACGTCGATCTAATGGACAGCGGTCTTACGTCGGCTGATGAGAGTCAACATTAGTCCTAACGGAGCCGACGTTCAAATACAGTGCCTTGGCTAACTACAGAGCCGATATCTGCAGTTACCTGACAGATTCGGCTCGGGGGGCACCTAATCAGATGAACATGTGCGATACATGTGCAGTGAAATATTGGGGGCCGATAGAAAAATCGGCCAGTAAAAAAAAAATTCTCATGGTATACAGCCGATGCACGGACATCGACTTTAGAGCTAAGAAACAAAGCCGATGCACAGCCATCGACTCTAGTACAATTACACAGGATCTACCCACTGCGTGTTCAAGATGCGGATTTTCACCAAGTCGGTCTTCAGTCCAGCTGCGAGGCCTTCTGCTTCCTCGAGGGAGTGAACAATGAGAGCTTCCTCAGCTGCAATGGGCCAATTTTGGTGCCTGAACTTTCTCTTCGAGGACTTCCAACCCTTTGCGCCAGTTCAGCAGTACTGTCAGAAGCGTCAGTTTTGGCATACAAGGCAGCATTTTGTTCATTAAGCCGTTGGTGTTTCGTCTACAATATCGGCTTGCAACGGAAGAAAAGGCAATCGATGGGGGCAAGTTTGGCTGGCTCGGCATGGTGGCTGTCTCAGAATTACCTGAGTTCAAAGCCTTTTGTCTGATTTGTGCATCCTCACCGCTATTCTCGCCTTGACTGAGGCTCGGGGGGCAGCTGGCCTGGTAGATGCTTTGTTTTTAGAAGCCGATTGGGGTGTCATCGGCTGGTCCTTCGACGCAACCTTCTTCAAAAATGGTGAGTTCTTGCAGAAGAGGATCACTGGAGCTGGTGGGAGGAATTTAAGGGCTCTCTTGAGGGCAAGGGTCTTTCACATTATCCACCAGATCTCAAAGTCATCAGTCGAAGAGTTGAAGGACAGATTGTGAAGAACCGATGCGTTGCTATCGGCTCATTGAGCATTGGCTAAGTGAACAATCGGCAAAGTCAGTATGAGGGGAAATCGGCTAAATTAGCTTAAAGGAAATCGGCAAAATCAAACTGGGGAAATTCTTCATTGATAAATAAGATTTCTTACATAAAGAGCTGATTGCTCTCAAAAGGAAATACTAGGGGGTACATTGCCCCATCTACTACTGCTGATCCTATGCTACGGGCCTATCTACGGGCCGTCGCTGCCCTCGTTGTCACCATCGTCGCCGCTGTCGGTGCTGCTCCCGGCGGGCTCGTCGTCGCTGCTGCAGCGGCCGCCGGCAGGGCCCTCGTTGTCCTCGTCCTCCTCGTCAGCGTCGTCGTCGTCGCTCGTCAAAGTCACCGAGGTTCCCCGGCCGGGCGGCGAAGCGCTTGGCCGGCGGTTCGTCGGAGGAGGTGTCGTCCTCCTCCTCCTGCTCCTCCTCCTCCTCCTCGGGGGAGGTGAAGTCATCACAGGAGAAGCGATCGTCATCACTCTCCTCCTCCGTTTCCCCGTCGGCGAGGAAGCGGAGGTCACTTTCCCCGTCGGTCGAGGACTTGTCGTCCTCAGACCAGACGGAGAAATCATGGCTGGACTCCTCCCCGGCTTCGATGGCACGGCGGATGTTGGCCGCATGGGCCTCCTCCGGATTCCACTCCGGCGTCGGCTCGCGGGAGGAGGAGGATTGGGTGGAAAGACCCGATGAGGCAGAGGAGGAAGAAGACATGGTGGCACAGGAGGGCTTTTGGAGTGCTAATGCGAAGGGGATGAAGAAGCAAACTGTTTGGAGCGGTTAAATAAAAGGGGATATAGTGGAAATTCAATGCCACGGCAGTTTCCGAGGAAGTGGTGCCCAACAAAAAAAAAAAAACAAAAACTGCCAAGTCACGCGGAGAAGTTGAGAAGGCAAGGCATCATGATGAAGGATACTGCGACGGTTCTGCCACGACATGACCCGACGAAGAAAGAGCGGAGTGATTTTGGAATTATCAATTCCAAAACTAGGGGGGCATGTGTTATCACCAGAATTTGACCGAGTCAGAGGTGGGCCGCGATCAAGATGGGCTTGAAGAATATACATGGAAGAAATACGTGAATCGGCCTTATATGCAAAGTTTGGGCTAGTTTGCCCGTGTATCTGTAATATAGTAGGATACGTGTCGGTTAGATAGAGTTTGGCTCGTGCCCGGTTGGGATTATTCCCACGATTAGAAAGTCTACGAACTATAAATATGTATCTAGGGTTTATGAAATAAACAACAATCACGTTCACCACAAACCAATCTAGGCGCATCGCCAACTCCCTTGTCTCGAGGGTTTCTTCCGGGTAAGCATCATGCTGCCTAGATCGCATCTTGCGATCTAGGCAGCACACGTTTATTCGCTGTTCATGCGTTGCTCGTACTGAAGCCTTTTTGATGGCGAGCAACGTAGTTATCTTAGACGTATTAGGGTTAGCATTGTTTATCGTATCATATGTTGTCGTCGTGCAACCCTGAGACGTCTAGCCGCCCTTACACCTATCTTAGGTGTAAGGGCGGCACCCCGCTTGATCATTATCCAGTAGATCCGATCCGTCACGGTTGCTCCTTGTTCTCCAAGGATTAGTTTGATATCTGCATAGTTAGGCCTTACAAACGGGTTGAAGGATCCAGTGGCGCGTAGGGTGTAGTTTGCTAGCCCTAGACGGGATGTTCCGGGGATCAACCTCGTGTTGGTTTTTAAGCCTTGTCTAGGGTCGGTTTACGATCACCGTGCGTGGCCGCCAGGCTCAATCACGAGTAGGATGTTCCGATTATGTGGTGAAAACCCTAAATCGTAGTAGGTCGTTTTAGCTTTATTTTGATCAAGCAGGACCACCATATATTCATACACCCCGTACGGATCATGGGTGGATCGGCTCTTTGAGCCGATTCACGGGACAACCTTGAGAGCCGATCGAGGCTCGTATTTAATGTTTACGTGTATGCCATGCAGGAAACTAAGCGAGGCACATCCATCACCTTCCCGACCGGGTATAGGTCGGGTGGCACGCCCTTGCACCAGCATCGGACGTGCGTGCCGAGTCTTTGCGGGCCGTCGCTCGGAGGGACCAGGGCCAGCCGCAGTCCTGGGAGCCTCCCGGCTCTACTGTGTTGCCCGTCGCTGCTCGCCGGTGGGTTTCTGACCGCAACAGGGAGCAACAGTTTTTACTGCAAAAAAAAAAGTAATCCAAAAGATGAATCTTACTCCTTTGCCACGTTTGATTGTTTTGCGTGTACTAAATGAAATGCGGTAATTTTTTTTTCTGGACTTAGGAATTGTAAATTTCATGCTTGGCCAAGATTCATTGAGATACTGCAATAATTGTAACTCAGGAATCATGCTTGGTACATATTTCTACAGCGTTCCCTGCAATAATTTTTATCTGGTATACTGCATACATGATAAATCATACACATAACACAACTATTCTATGATCGAATTCAAGGAAGTTTTGGGGGGAAAAAACTTTTGAAATTTTTTCTGTACGAGGAAGTATGTTTTTCTCTCCACTCTTTGGTTTCCTTTGTTTTGAGGTTTCTCCATGTTAGCTTGCGAATGAGATCACAAAATGTTCAAAATCACAGGTGCATGATGTGCACATATTTCTTCCCTATTGATGTTACTTTCAGTTCATTTTTGTGGACTTAGGAATGCCTGACGGATTGTAGTTTTCTCTCTTACTTTTAGCTTGCATTGTACGTACATAAAAGGAGGTGAAAAGCACATGTATATGTTTTGTACACCTTTCCTTATTTTCAGTCCAGTTTTAAGTTGATTTATGAATGATTAAGCTGCATCATTTAATTGTCGACTGATATTTTCAGAATGATCACAAAATACTTTCCAGTTTCTTTTTTCGACCAATGCATTCCAATTTATGTTAGACCAAGATTCATTTAGACCGCAATAATGGTTTAAGTTCAACGATAACTTGTGGGCCTCTATCTATTTCCCTTGACTTCCCTCATTCCATAGAAGCTCTGTTTCATAAAGCAGGAACCGTTTTTGTTTGAAATTGGTGTTGCAGAACAAAAAAAGAGTTTTGTGCGTGCCAACACTCAGTTGCTACTCCTTGATGATTTTCATACCAGATGCAGGTGGTTTTGGAAGTAATATGAAGTTATTTATACACATGTTCTGTCTGTATAAACAATAATGCTGCCTGTCCTTAGTGTTATTTTGTATTTAGAGTGTCATTTATTTAGGCGTGTGTGGGCACCTGGGGTATGCTGAGGCTGGGATTCAGATTGATTTCCTTCCGTCTGGATGCAACACGATCCTCTTAGCGTTGTGCTTAGCATTTCTACATGTGCCTCTGAAATTGTCCAGTGTTCCTGGTGCGATAGATTTGGGATGCATTTGCTTTGGGTCTTCTGCTTCTTGCTTCTTTCAATGGACGCCAATCAGCCTACACGCGGATGGAAACGTGCTGGTATTTTTTTTTTGTTACTCCAGTTTTATCTGTGTTTCTTGCTCTATTCCGTATGTTGGTGTTTGTGCGCTGTGATGTGTGGTAGCTCCAATTTTCGGTGGTGTTTTTTGAGCCGGTCAGGCGCGTGCCAAGCTGCACTGCTTTGTTGCACTGAATCCCACAGGGCTAAAACTCAACTACTTTTTTACAGATGCATACACCATACACGCCGACAAAAGAAAAGTCACGGCATAAAAATTAAACAATAGTACCAGAGGATGGCGTGACAAGGCGCGCTGGGTCCATCTAGTTAAAGATCAGAGTTTGGTACTCCAACGCGAGACGCTTAGCGGAGCGCCAGGCGACTAATCTTGCGCCAACGCCAATTTAAATCCCAGGATTGGACGGGAATTAGGCAAAACGACTGGGAAAACCACCCTAGCGTCAAGTGTCAGCGTTGGCGCTGCATTTGCCCTAAAAGAACGATTCTGCTGAATTATTTGCAGTCAGAACGTGGACCTCTAGAGATGACTTGGCAACGACAGACTTCAGATTAACAATGGGAAAAAGCTAACCATCCGCCGGACGATGGCTTCGCTCGTGTCCTCCGCCTCGCTGACCAGGAACCAGCTACTCTAACATGGTGAAGCAAAGTCAGAGAAGAGCCATTCTCTAACTTTTCTTCTTCAAAAACATATGATCTAGTCTAAATTGATTTAAATTAATGTGTATACTATAAATCTACTAGCCCAAATGCTCGTGTGTTGCTACGGTCAAAGAAATTTACAGCAAACAACTGGCTTTTATTTTTTTCCCTAGTCTCAGCTATATGAATAAATTTAACAATCCAGACCAAGCGCTTTGAATTTTCTTATATCTTGTTAGATGCTTTATGTGAAGATGGTAATAATTAAACTTAAATAATTATTTAAAAATATTAATCCTTTATTTCATGGTAGAGATATTACCCCACACACTATGAGCTAAATAAATCATCATTACACGTGATAGTGAGTGACCAAGAATTGAGATTAGCCGGGAAGAATATTTATAATCTAAATTTTTATTTAAGGCACAAATAAGTGTCTCTACCAAACCATATACTGTAACAAAAAAATTTAAAAAATAAGTTTTTAAAACACTAATATCGACTAAATCGCATATTTCCAGGTTGTAAAAAATAAAGTGTTACTTCTTGCATACCTTGTTGGCAGAATACTTCCGGTGGGCAATCTATCGTGCGGTTCAGCAGGAGGGGTGATAAATTGTTAATCGGTAGTAATTAGCAATATTGATCCATGGATGGCATTGAAATGTACAATTTTTGGCCTCATCTAGAAGCTGAACAACATAAAGCATTAGATTCGACGTCCAGGCTACAATCTCCTATAGCGTATTTCTTTTAGGAAAAATAGCTTCGAATGATCCTTGGACTTCGATTGATTGCTCAGCCTTCTTGAAGTGCTTCCTCACGCTGCCCAGCGTAGTATAAATCCATCCTTCATACTGTAGTATAGATAAGATAAGAGCCATAGTGCCATCTGGGATCTGCTAATGAGGCGAAATTTTTTGAGGATCATGTGGTAGCAATCAGACTGCAGTTAGATATACGAGTTGCTACCGGTCTTCATAGTATAGATCGTTGGCTGGAAAGCCGGACGTCACTTCGACATGATGACCGGTATCAGAAGGACGAACGCCATCCAGCAGCTATGTCAGTAACCTATATTTTGGAACTGCATAGCTAGAATTAGGCCGTGGCAACGGCTTTTCCCATGAGTGTCTCTCTCGGCAGCATCTTTACTCTGCGGCGGCTTCGAATTCGTCCGCTGGCCATGGTCCTCTGGGCTCTGGCTTTGCTGGTGGGAGACCACCGGAAGCAGCTGGCCGTTGTGGCGCGTATGGCGTACGTCGTTGTGCACGTGTCAGCGTGGCTGGCGCACATCACCGCCACCCACTGACCCACACCATGAACAAGTCGTCAGTTCCTGCCTAGCCGAAGCTGGACAACCCCCTGACGAGACGACGACCTCCAACCACGGCGACAGCTACAGGACGACCACCGTCCGACGAGTCGGACGTCCCTCTGTCGCCCTGAAAACATGAACTCCATGCTGTCAGTCTGCTTGGCGCACGCCGCCCAGAACGAGAAGAACTCGTCGGCCAACTCCGACTACTGCGTGACGAGATCGCAAAATACTTCTCTGATTTGGTAGTTGCCGCACGATAGGTCCTTGCGTATTTATGCATGAAGGACTGAATTTGTCGTGCACGATGTGGATATGAGATCGATCTTCTGCGACACGTAGGTACACTATTGAAATGAAACCCTGCAATTCGATTGGTGCACGGTCACGTGCTTGACTGGGTCGACCCACGCCTGGCGATTGATTGGAGGAAGGAAAGGATTCCATGTAGAATACGCGCACGGCGGCGCTAGGAGGTCGTGCGGGCTGCCATGACCAAACGAAGCATCCAACAAGAACTCTCCTGGGGCTTTTAGCGGTAACGCGGACAGGGGCCGAGGACTATCTCCGGTTTTTAGCGCCAAGGCGGACGGGCAGATTGGTTTCTTTGAGTATGGTTTTTTTGACGGACGAAAATTTATTCCGGTTTTTTTAACCTACCAACACCACCGATTCGTAACCTATTAGTAGAGAGAGATGGTATACACTAACATTCGTTACTTGCCATGAAAATTACGAGGTAATTTCAGCAATCACCTGAAAAACACAATGCAAAGTAAATGCTATAGTACCCTAACTTTTCTTTACGAATTTACACTAGCCTACTACTGTAGTTGGGTCAAGGGCGGAGGAGGCAGATCAGTACCTGAGTGTACAATTGTACACCCATTATTTTGGGTAAAGACTTGCATATCTATGTTCAATTCTGAGGTAATAGCACCGGGCATACAACAACTTGTTCATTACGTGCAAATTTATACAACAAGTTGAAAAATGTGGTGAACCGGTACAAAAACTTGTTATGCATGTGCAAATCCATACAAAGTCATTCTGAGCTTTACACCTGGTGTCGAGGGTACTCCTCGGCAATGCGCTCCGATTGGGGCTTAGGGTTGATGGAATCCTGTAGGCTGACACAAGACATCGGTCAACAGACAAGCGGGGAGAGCGATTTACCCAGGTTCGGGGCCCTCGCTGAGGTAAAACCCTTACGTCCTGCCTGTCTGATCTTGATTATGAAAATATCGGGTTACAATGGGGTGTCGAAGGTTTCGGCTGTGATCTCGTCGAGAGGATAAGTGCTACGGCGACCTACCTCTAGGCTTATGGTGGCTAAACTTGCTAAGATTGATTGTGTGTCCCTCGGCAGCCCCTCGCCTGGCCTTTATATAGGAGGCCAGGTCTCAAGAGATCTGTCCGGGTACGACTAGGTTTACAACAGACCTAGCTCTAAACTTTCCTTGTTCGGCTTCTCTCTGTCTTGTTCTTCAAGGAATCTTCTCCAGCACCGTCCTAGTGGCCCGCCTTGCCATCGGGTATCTTCATGGGCCTCCAGTTGAGCCTCACAGGATAGGGCAATGTCAGTTACCCGAAGGGTAATTCTCACGTCAGTAGTCCCCGAGTGTCTAGCCGAAGATATTTCGGGTAGAGACTAAAGCATGCCTCCACCGAATGTTCTTCTCCCTTGATTGTTCTTGTCCATCTTGTAACAACGTAATCTCTTTCTATCGGGTGCGCGTCCAGCGCTCCCGATGGGAGTAGCCCCCCGAGTCTATGTGCGGATGCTTGCGATCCGTGCATAGACTCAAGTTGTGCTACTCGAACGTCTTCTTCTGCTGAAGTTTTCTGCAGATCTTCATAGGTCACCCGATACATTTGTATCGGGGCTTGTATTTTTCAGTAAGGTTTTAACGCGTAAAGGATATTGAGTAACGTGCCCAGATTTGCTGGTTAACTGCCGATGGCAAAACAACGTTACCCTACAGAATCAAGTCCCCGGACATGATCCTGGAGTGCAAAAAAGTTTTTTCGGGTGCGCGTCCAGCGCTTTCGATGGGAGTAGTCCCCGAGTCTGGGCACGGGCGCTTGTGACCGGGTGCAGACTCAAGCTGAGCATTCCATCCTTTTCTTCAAATATTTCTTCACAGGAATATCTTCGAGTTCATGTTTATCGGGTGCGCGTCCAGCACTCCCGATAGGAGTAGCCCCCGAGTCTGGGCACGGGCGCTTGTGACCGGGTGCAGACTCGAGCTGACCATCCGATGCTTTTCGTTTTTCTTCGGATGCTTCCGGCGGGCTTCATGACGTCACTGATGACGCAACCACTGCTGTGGTTTGATTGACAAGACTTGACCTGATGGGCCCACCCTAGTTCTGCGCGGGCAGTTTTTAGGAAATGACCAGTGCATGCGTACTGACCGAGGCGCCTCCTCGATTTTCGCACATCGTGGGAATAATGGGCCGCCGGTTCCGTTCTCCTCTTGGAGCGACACGTGTATGACTAGATCTCGTCCACCTCCCACGATGTCTATGGAGTTATGGCCACGATTTCCCATCAATCCCGTGGCATAAGTAGGGAGCCTTCCTGTTGTTTTCACCTTTCACGTTTCCACACTGCTCATCTTCTTCCCTAACCTTTCCTTTCACCTCTGTTCCTTCTCTCAAGAACTTCGGGCGCCATGGGCAAGAAGAAGAGCGCCAGCGCCTCAGGCGCGACCAAGGTTAGCCGCGATTGGGGCACCTCCACCATTTCCAACCGCGAGGTGAACAAGCTGCGCACCCTCGATCTCATCTCCCCGTCTGACGACGATATTCGTCTTCCAGGTCCAGCTTCTCGCCCAAAGCCCCCGAAGGGCTTTACTGTTATGTTCGTCGCCTTTCTATTTCGCGGGCTTTCTCTTCCTGCCCACGAATTTCTTCGTTCTCTTCTTTTCTTCTATGGGATCCAGCTCTGGCAGCTGCCCCCAAATTCCGTTCTCCATCTTTCCATGTTCATTACCGTCTGCGAAGCTTTCCTCAGCATTGATCCCCACTGGGGTCTTTCGAGGAAAATCTTCTATGTCAAGCGTCACAACGACAGCAATGCCCCCCCGTCGTCGGTGGCGTTGGCTTTGTTGTCAGAAAGGAATTTGATTACTTCAACTACCCGATGAAGGAGTCTGTCCAGGGTTGGCGCAACAAATGGTTCTATCTGCGAGATACCCCGATGTCTGGGAGGCGCTCCAATCTTCCTCTGTTCGAGGACGTCCTGGTGGCTCAGCCGAAGAAGTCCTGGCGAAACGCCCTGTCTCCTGAAGAAAGCACCATAGCCGACAAGCTGTTCGACCAGGTCGTAGATCTGAAGAACACATGAGGCTTAACGATGTGCGGCACTGAGGTAGTCTCAGTGTTCTTACAACGTCGGGTGCAACCGCTGATGTCCCGGCCCCACCAGTTGTGGTTGTACTTTGGCAAGGATGACAAGTCGAGAGTCAGCTCTGCCGACCTGTCGGATGATGAGCTTCACGACGAGGTGCGTCGTCTGACGTGCCTCAGCATGAAGGACAACATTGTTCTGACCTCGGCTCGCCCCCCATACGATCTCAAACACCTTCCGGCTGAGGTAACTCTTACTGTTACTTGCTCTTATTACTATCATTGTGCCGCTCTTCGACTTTTCACTGATTTTTCTCCTGTCGACAGGCCTCCACCGTGGCTCAATGCTATCCTCCTACACCCGAAAGCGGTGTGGAACCTGAGGATGATGATGATGACTCTGAGGAGACTGAGGATGCCCAGCATATCCTTGAGGACAGTGACGTCCAGGAGGACGAAGCTCCCGAAGATGATGCTCTTACCAGGAGCAGGCGGTGTAAGAGGATAAACGAGGACCTTATCACAACGGCTGAATCAAGTCCTAGCGGGCAAGATAATGATGCCGATGAAACCGCATCGCGTCCCCCTGCTGTGAAAAGTTCGACAGGCTTTTTTGCTGTCGAAGATGACCTGGACCTGTGAGTATCTATTTTTCCCTTCGTAACTATCCTTCTTTATTCTGCATGCTGATCATCCTTGCTTTCCAAGCAGCTCTGATGATGACGACGATGTTCCTCTTGTAAAGAGGGCTAAGTTATTCTCTGGGAAGTCTGAGTCAGCCAAGGAGTCGAACCCTTCGCATGCCAAACCAACGCCGCCCTCAAGGACGGCCGTGGAAAAGATTCCAGTGTCGAAGGTTATCCCTTCTGGCAACGCTCCCGTTCCATCAGCTGCTCGCGATCATGTAAGTGATTTACTCGACTTGGCTTCCTTCTTTTTCGCTGAATTTCCATATTCGACTGAGGTTTCTTAGCTTTTTGCCTCGCAGCCGATTTATGCCACAGTTGACGTTGTGGTAGATTTTGCTGAGCAATTCACCCATCTGGAGTCTGAAAATGCTCATCTTCGGAAGACCATCAAGACTTCGGCTGACCAGGTGCTGGAGGCCAACAGGCTTGCAGCCGATGCTAAAAATGAAAACATCTCGCTGAAGGATGAACTGAAGAAGCTGAAGCAAAAAATGAAGGATGAGCAAGATGCTAGACGCGAGGCTGCAGTCGCAGCCGATGAAAAAGAAGGCGTCCTCCGTGAATCCATTGTGAATTTATTGGGTAAGTTCCTCGGCGCATATCTTTTTTTCCAGTACTTTCCTCCAGGTTGCTTATCTATCTTCTTCCAGGTGCTGCCGATATAACCATCAATCGGGCTCGCAAGCTTCGGGAGGATTCCATGTCTGACGCCTTGTCACTCGCTGCTGAGTCTAACGTCCAAGTTCTCGGACTTTTGCAAAGAACCAAGGGAGCGTTATCGAGGTTATTCTCGATGATTTTCCCAAATATGAAGCATGACAAGACTCTTGGCGAGATGGCAGACGCTTTCCTCATCGACCCTTCTGAGCTTGTGGAGGTACTAAAGCGTCGTTCCCGTTTGTTTGGAGCGGTACTTACTTTCCAGCTGCTAATGGGTCATGGGCTGGGCTCTGAACTAGAAAAGTTGTCTAAGGCATTGCCTGTAGATGACACTAAGGCTGTTGTGGTCGCGTCGACCCGAAGCATGAGTTGTGTTCCCATCGACCGAAGGCTGTTGCCGTGGCAAAATTTGAACATCGAGCAGAGAAGGTGCACTACTACTTCGACAAGTTCCATGCTCATCTCTCGATGATCTGGAAAACATTGTTTCCTCTGGACCAAGCACCCGAAACTTTATCTGCTCTGTTTACTCGATTCAAGACCCCTGAAAGGATTCGACTGTTGGTGCGAAAAGAGCTCCTGGTCGGCGCTGAACTTGCCTTCGCTTCAGTGTTAGTGTGTCATCTGACCTTAGATTTGGAGGCCATAGCAAACACCAATAGGAGTTTAGACTAGTATTACGATATTGCTAGAAATCCTGCGTATACTATCATCTCACGGATGGAAACAGGTATTGAGAGGGATCTGAAGGCCCGAGAGGACCTGGGAAACCTGCCATGAATTTATGCATTCATATGCATGTAATGACCTTGTACCTGCAAGGGATAATCTCATATAAATTTAATGTGTGTTTTGCACATCATGTACTTTTGGTGAATTTGCTAATTCGATTAATAATTTTTTATCGGGGGCGGCCGAGTGATCAAGTCAGTCTGCTCACCCGACGAATCCGTTGTAATTGCAAGTTTATTGCGGAGTCGATACGTAAGTTCTGTAAGAGCAACACCCGTCGAATAATCGAGGGATTTAGGCGCTTGGCTTCGTCACGCGGTGCACCGGTTTGAGCCTTGTTTGTGATAGTACGTCCATCGACTGCAGCACTCGCGTATTTTCTCGAGAATTGGATGGGTTGTTGTGTGTCATTAACCTTAGCTCCCGATGGGAGTATTTAATTAACGACACCGTGCGAGCGTGTTTCTGGCCTGCGCTCCCGATGGGAGTAAGAGCCAATTACAAGGGCCCCGAACAATTTGTTCGGATGATGAGGCCTGGAACAATAAAGGTAGAAAACCTGATCAGAATTTTATTCATAACATAAGACAAGCTTAGGAGCTGCCGAATAACAGGAGGGGGATAATTATATCCTATGCGTAGAACCATCGCAAATGTGCAACGTTCCATGGATTTTCAACGTCTTTTCCCGAAGTTGGATTCTTGAGCCGATAAGCTCCTCCTGGTATCACTTTAGTGATGATGAACGACCCTTCCCATGGAGATTCGAGCTTCGAAGGTCTCTCGTGCTTCAGTCGCAGTACCATATCTCCAACATTGAAGCTTCGATTGCTTATTCGTCGACTGTGATAATTTCTTAACGCCTGCTGATACACCGTTGTTCTTGCCAAGGCAATATCCCGAGCTTCGTCAAGGAGGTCCATGACATCCTGTAGCGCGATGTTGGAAGTAGCTTCCGTGTACGCGGTCATCCGAGGGGCTTCGAACCGAACATCGGCTGGCAAAACTGCTTTGGCTCCATATACCAAGAAGAACGGGGTGTACTGGGTTGACCTATTGGGTGTAGTACGTAAACTCCAAAGCACAGATGGTAATTCTTCGACCCAGGCTCCAGCCGCACCAGTAAGGCGTTTCTTGAGGCCGTCTCCTATTAGACCATTGATCCTTTCGACCTGGCCGTTGGTCTGGGGGTGTGCCACCGATGCGAATTTTAGCTTAATGCCACTATCATCGCAAAACTTCCGAAACTTTTTGGAATCAAAATTAGTTCCATTGTCTGTGACGATGCTGTGAGGCATGCCAAATCGACAAGTTATTCCCCTGAAGAACTAGATGGCGGTTTCGGCTTTCTGATTTCGAACAGGTACAACCTCGATCCATTTGGTGAACTTCTCGACTGCAACCAGTAAATATGTGTGACCTCCAGGCGACGATCTCGGCAGTGGTCCAACTTGGTCGAGTCCCCACTGTGCAAATGGCCACGCCAGAGGTATCGTCATCAGATCTGTTGGGGGAGCGTGTGGTTTTGGTGCAAAACGCTGAGAGGGGTCGCACTTCGTAACCAGATCTCGAGCATCCGATGCCGCCGTTGGCCAGTAAAATCCTGCTCTGAAGGCTTTTGCCACAAGGGCCCTGCTGCCTGCGTGGTGTTCGCAAGTTCCTTCGTGTATCTCGCGTAGCAGTGCCTTTCCATCATCGATGACAATACACCTTTGAAAGATACCAGAGATACTACGCTTGTAGAGTTCTCCGTTTACCACAGTGAAGGCCTTTGACCGTCTCACAATTCGTCTTGCTTCCACCGGATCCTCTGGTAACTGCTGCTCTGTCAGGTGCGCTAAAAATGGTTTGGTCCACAGGGGTTCGAGGAGGAGGACCTGCTCACAGATCGAGGTGGAGATTCTTCGGCAGTTTGCTGCAGGCTTGCCTCTGAATCGCCAGCCGATGATTTCAGAGGTGCCGACGCTTTCTCCTTTATCGATCGTTGAGTGATAACTTCGTAAAACACTCCATCTGGAATGGGGGAGCACATGGATCCAATGTTCGCCAGAGCATCGGCTTCCTCGTTGCTAGCTCTACCGATATGCTTAAGTTTGCACCCTTAAAATTTGGCTTTCATATTCTGGTATAATTGTCGGTAGGCGATCATGTTATCACTGACCGCGTCGCATAAATTCATCGACTGTTGTACCACCAGGTTCGAGTCTCCATAAATTTTCAGGCGAGTTGCTCCACATGCCTTTGCCATCTTCATTCCGTGCAACAGCGCTTCGTATTCCGCTTCATTATTTGTCGGCAGGGAGAAATTCATACGTAGGATGCACTTCGTCTTGTCTCCTTGTGGCGATGTCAGTATCACCCCTGCTCCTGCGCATGTACTCCTCTTAGACCCGTCAAAGTACATTGTCCATGAACCAGACATGTCGGGTGCTGCCGGTGTTTGTGACTGGATCCAGTATGCCACAAAATCTGGGAGGACTTGGGATTTGATCGCCGTTCGGTTGACGTAGGTTATGTCGTGTGGCGCTATCTCGATGGCCCATTGGGACACTCGACCCTTAGCTTCTGGGTTAGTGAGTATATTCTTCAATGGTGCCTCGCTTACGACAATGATCGGGTGCTCCGTGGAATAATGGCGTAGCTTACGAGCTGTTCTCCATACTGCATATGCCAACTTCTGGTGATGAGGGTATCCCTGTTTCGCTGGCGTGAGCACTTCACTGAGGTAGTAAACGGGTCTTTGCACGCCGTGAACTCTCTCTGCTTCTTCTCGCTCAACAACCAGGACGCTGCTGAAGACTTGCACCGTTGCTGCTATGTACATGAGCAGTGTTTCCTTTTCGCGTGGAGTTACAAGTACTGGAGATGTCGAAAGCATCTTCTTCAGATTATCAAAAGACTCTCGCGCCTCATCTGTCCACTCGAATATTTCTGACTTCTTCATCAGGCTATATAAGGGCATGATGTCTACGCACGATTCTATTCCTGTAGACAGTGTTGGGGCTCCAAGAGCAGAGGTTTGTAGAACAGCAGCAAGTTTCCCTTAAGTGAATCACCCAAGGTTTATCGAACTCAGGGAGGTAGAGGACAAAGATATCCCTCTCAAGCAACCCTGCAATTACGATACAAGAAGTCTCTTGTGTCCCCAACACACCTAATACACTTGTCGGATGTATAGGTGCACTAGTTCGACGAAGAGATAGTGAAATACAAGTGGTATGAATGAATATGAGCAGTAGTAACGGCGCCAGAAAATAGCTTGTCGGCGTGCAGTTGATGGTAGTAATATTGCAGGAAGTAAAGATGCAGTAAAACAGTAAATAAGCGATGATTGCAGTATTTGGAAACAAGTCCTAGGGATCATACTTTCACTAGTGGATACTCTCAACATTGCAATCATAAAGGAATATACATAAGCACTTCACTATGCTATTCTACATTACTCTCTGGCAAGATAACGAACACTAATTCATCATGTAGGCAAACCTTAAAGATGTATTCCCAAGTACTAATAAACACCCCACGCCTGTCACTTGTGAGCATTCATAGGAGGTACTAACACACCACAATTTCATAGAGACATCCAACTCAAATCATAACTCGGTGAATAAGTATTACGTGAAATATAGCCTAAGAGACCCACACGGTGCACACACCTGTCACCTTTACACACGTGGGACAAGGAGTCTCCGGAGATCACATAAGTAAAATCCACTTGAATAGCATAACGACATCTAGATTACAAAGCTCATCATATGGATCTCAATCATGTAAAGCAGCTCATGAGATCATTGTATTGAAGTACATGGAGAGAGATGAACCACATAGCTACCGGTACAGCCCTTAGCCTCGATGGAGAACTACTCCCTCCTCATGGGAGACAGCAGCGGTGATGAAGATGGCGGTGGTGTCGATGGAGATGCCTTCGGGGGCACTTCCCCGTCCCGGCGAGCGTGCCGGAACAGAGACTTCTGTCCCCCAGATCTTGGCTTTGCGATGGCGGCGGCTCTGGAAGGTTTCTCGTACCGTGGCTTTTCCGTATCGAAGATTTAGGTCAGGGACCTTTAAATAGGCAAAGAGGCGGAGTCGGAGGGGGTACGGAGCCGCCACACAACAGGGGGGCGCGCCCCCTTGGGCCGCGCCAGCCCCATGTGTGGGCCCCATGTGGCTCTCCTCTGGTCCCTCTCGGGTGTTCTGGAAGCTTCGTGGAATTATAAGATGCTGGGCGTTGATTTCGTCCAATTCCGAGAATATTTCCTTACTAGGATTTCTGAAACCAAAAACAGCAGAAAACAGGAACTGGCACTTCGGCATCTCGTCAATAGGTTAGTTCCGAAAAACGCATAATAATGACATAAAGTGTGTATAAAACATGTGTGTATCATCATAAAAGTAGCATGGAACATAAGAAATTATAGATACGTTTGGGACGTATCAAGCATCCCCAAGCTTAGTTCCTACTCGCCCTCGAGTAGGTAAACGATAACAAGGATAATTTCTGAAGTGACATGCTATCATAATCTTGATCATACTATTGTAAAGCATATGAGATGAATGCAGCGATTCGAAGCAATGGTAAAGACAATGAGTAAACAACTGAACCATATAACAAAGACTTTTCATGAATAGTACTTTCAAGACAAGCATCAATAAGTCTTGCATAAGAGTTAACTCATAAAGCAATAGATTCAAAGTAAAGGCATTGAAGCAACACAAAGGATGATTAAGTTTCAGCAATTGCTTTCAACTTGTAACATGTATATCTCGTGGATAGTTGTCAACACAAAGCAATATAACAAGTGCAATAGGTAAACATGTAAGAATCAATGCACACAGTTGATACAAGTGTTTGCTTCTAAGATAGAAAGAATAGGTAAAGCCGACTCAACAATAAAGTAGAAGATAGGCCCTTCGCAGAGGGAAGCAGGGATTAAATCATGTGCTAGAGCTTTTTAACTTTTGAAATCATATAGAGAGCATAAAAGTAAAGTTTTGAGAGGTGTTTGTTGTTGTCAACGAATGGTAGTGGGCACTCTAACTACCTCATCAACTAGACTTTCAAGAGCGGCTCCCATGAAGGACGTTATCTCTACCAGCAAGGTAGATCATCCCTCTTCTCTTTTGTTTACACATGTATTTTAGTTTCATTATTGATAGATGACACTCCTCCCAACCTTTTGCTTACACAAGCCATGGCTAACCGAATCCTCGGGTGCCTTCCAACATTCACATACCATGGAGGAGTGTCTATTTGCAAAATTAAGTTACTTACTGATGAATCAGGGCAAAACATGTGAAGAGAATTATTAATGAAAGTTAATTAATTGAGGTTGGGAACCCCATTGCCAGCTCTTTTCGCAAAATTATTGGATAAGCGGATATGCCACTAGTCCATTGGTGAAAGTCTGTCAGAAGTAAATGACAAGGTTGAAAGATAAACACCACATACTTCCTCATGAGCTATAAAACATTGACACAAATAAGGAGTAATAAAGTTTTGAATTGTTTAAAGGTAGCACATGAAGTATTTACTTGGAATGGCAGAAAAATACCATGTAGTAGGTACGTATGGTGGACACAAATGACATAGTTTTTAGCTCAAGGATTTGGATGCACGAGAAGAATTCCTATCAATACAAGGCTAGGCTAGCAAGGTTGTTTGAAGCAAACTCAAGTATAAAACGGTGCAGCAAGACTCACATATGAACATATTGTAAGCATTATAAGACTTTACATCGTCTCCTTGTTGTTCAAACACCTTAACCAGAAAATATCTAGACTCTAGAGAAACCAATCATGCAAACCAAATTTTAACAAGCTCTATGTAGTTCTTCATTAATGGGTACAAGGTACATGATGCAAGAGCTTAAACATGATCTATATGAGCACAAAAATTGCCAAGTATCACATTATTCAAGACATTATACCAATTACCACATGCAGCATTTTCTGATTCCAACCAAATAACAATGAACGAAGCAGTTTCAACATTCGCCATGAACATTAAAAGTATAGCTAAGAACACATGTGTTCATACGAAACAGCGGAGCGTGTCTCTATCCCACACAAGCATGAATTTATTCAAACACAAACAAAAATAAAAGCACACAGACGCTCCAAGTAAAGCACATAAGATGTGACGGAATAAAAATATAGTTTCACTAGAGGTGACCTGATAAGTTGTCGATGAAGAAGGGGATGCCTTGGGCATCCCCAAGCTTAGATGCTTGAGTCTTCTTGAAATATGCAGGGATGAACCACGGGGGCATCCCCAAGCTTAGACTCTTCACTCTTCTTGATCATAGTATATCATCCTCCTCTCTTGACCCTTGAAAACTTCCTCCACACCAAACTCAAAACAATCTCATTAGAGGGTTAGTGCATAATCAAAAATTCACATGTTCAGAGGTGACACAATCATTCTTAACACTTCGGACATTGCTCAAAGCTACTTGGAAGTTAATGGAACAAAGAAATCCATCCAACACGGCAAAAGAGGCAATGCGAAATAAAAGGCAGAATCTGTCAAAGCGAGACGATCCGTAAAGACGAATTTTTTTGAGGCACCAGACTTGCTCGGATGAAAATGCTCAAATTGAATGAAAGTTGCGTACATATCTGAGGATCACGCACGTAAATTGGAAGATTTTTCTGAGTTACCTACAGAGAGGCATATTGAAATTCGTGACAGCAAGAAATCTGTTTCTGCTCAGCAATCCAAAAATAGTATTGACTTTACTATCAATGACTTTACTTGGCACAACAATGCAATAAAATAAAGATAAGGAGAGGTTGCTACAGTAGTAACAACTTCCAAGACACAAATATAAAACAAAATTGCTCTAGTAAAATAAAGACATGGGTTATCTCCCAAGAAGTGCTTTCTTTATAGCCATTAAGATGGGCTCAGCAGTTTTAATGATGCACTCGCAAGAAATAAGAGTTAAAGCAAAAGAGAGCATCAAGAAGCAAATTCAAAACAAATTTAAGCCTAACCCACTTCCTATGGAAAGGAATCTTGTAAATAAACAAGTCATGTAGGCATAATGCAACAAGCATAGGAAAACTAGACAAGCGCAACTTCAAGATTTTCAGCATATAGAGAGGTGTTTTAGTAACATGAAAACTTCTACAACCATATTTTCCTCTCTCATAATAACTTTCGGTAGCATCATGAGCAAACTCAACAATATAACTATCAAATGAAACATTCTTATCATGAGTCTCATGCATAAAATTATTACTACTCCCAACATAAGCATAGTCATTCTTATTAATTGTAGTGGGAGCAAATTCAACAAAGTAGCTATCATTATTATTCTCATCAAGTGTAGGAGGCATAGTATAATCACAATAAAATTTACTCTCCATAGTAGGCGGCACCAAAAGACCACTATCATTATAATCATCATAAATAGGAGGCAAAGTATCATCAAAGAAAATTTTCTCCTCAATGCTTGGGGGACTAAAAATGTCATACTCATCAAAACCAGCTTCCCCAAGCTTAGAATTTTCCATATCATTAGCAACAATGGTGTTCAAAGCGTTCATATTAATATCATTGCTACTAGCATGCAAATAAGATTCCATAGGTTTTTTAATTTCCACATCAAACAATCCATGTCTTAACTCAGGAAATAGAATAAGAAGCTCATTGTTTTCCATTATGCCTTACTAGTGTAAAACAAGAAACAAAAAGATGCAATTGCAGGATCTAAAGGAAATAGCTTCGAGCACTTACAACGGCAACGAGAAAATAACTTAGTTACACGGGACCGGAGTATGAGTGCCTTTTACCTTACCTCCCGGCAACGGCGCCGGAGAAAATATGCTTGATGTCTACGCACGCTTCTATTCCTGTAGACGGTGTTGGGCCACCAAGAGCGAGAGGTTTGTAGAACAGCGAGCAAGTTTCCCTTAAGTGAATCACCCAAGGTTTATCGAACTCGGGGAGGTAGAGGACAAAGATATCCCTCTCAAGCAACCCTGCAATTACGATACAAGATGTCTCTTGTGTCCCCAACACACCTAATACACTTGTCAGATGTATAGGTGCACTAGTTCGGCGAAGAGATAGTGAAATACAAGTGGTATGAATGAATATGAGCAGTAGTAACGGCGACAGAAAATAGCTTGCTGGCGTGCAGTTGATGGTAGTAATATTGCAGGAAGTAAAGATGCGGTAAAACGAGTAAATAAGCGATGATTGCGGTATTTGGAAACAAGGCCTAGGGATCATACTTTCACTAGTGGACACACTCAACATTGCAATCATAAAGGAATATAAATAAGCACTTCACTATGCTATTCTGAATTACTCTCTGGCAAGATAACGAACACTAATTCATCATGTAGGAAAACCTTAAAGATGTATTCCCAAGTACTAATAAACACCCCACGCTGTCACTGTGAGCATTCATAGGAGGTACTAACACACCACAATTTCATAGAGACATCCAACTCAAATCATAACTCAGTGAATAAGTATTCTGTGAAATATAGCCTAAGAGACCAACACGGTGCACACACTGTCACCTTTACACACGTGGGACAAGGAGTCTCCGGAGATCACATAAGTAAAATCCACTTGAATAGCATAACGACATCTAGATTACAAAGCTCATCATATGGATCTCAATCATGTAAAGCAGCTCATGAGATCATTGTATTGAAGTACATGGAGAGAGAGATGAACCACATAGCTACCGGTACAGCCCTTAGCCTCGATGGAGAACTACTCCCTCCTCATGGGAGACAGCAGCGGTGATGAAGATGGCGGTTGTGTCGATGGAGATGCCTTCCGGGGGCACTTCCCCGTCCCGGCGGCGTGCCGGAACAAGAGACTTCTGTCCCCCGGATCTTGGCTTCGCGATGGCGGCGGCTCTGGAAGGTTTCTCGTACCGTGGCTTTTCCGTATCGAAGATTTAGGTCAGGGACCTTTAAATAGGCGAAGAGGCGGAGTCGGAGGGGGTACGGAGCCGCCACACAACAGGGGGCGCGCCCCCCTGGGCCGCGCCAGCCCCATGTGTGGGCCCCCTGTGGTTCTCCTCTGGTCCCTCTCGGGTGTTCTGGAAGCTTCGTGGAATTATAAGATGCTGGGCGTTGATTTCGTCTAATTTCGAGAATATTTCCTTACTAGGATTTCTGAAACCAAAAACAGCAGAAAACGGGAACTGGCACTTCGGCATCTCGTCAATAGGTTAGTTCCGGAAAACGCATAATAATGACATAAAGTGTGTATAAAACGTGTGTGTATCATCATAAAAGTAGCATGGAACATAAGAAATTATAGATACGTTTGGGACGTATCAGGGCAAAGCTTTCTCTCCTAGCTTGGCAATGAATCTGCTGAGTGCTGCCAGTCGTCCTGCTAATTGCTGCACTTGGTGCCAATTCTTTGGCGGCTCCATGTCGAGAATAGCTTTGATCTTCAAGGGATTGGCCTCTATTCCTCTGGCTGAGATGAAGTACCCGAGTACTTGCCCTCCTGGCACCCCGAAGAAACATTTCTTCGGGTTCAGCTTGATTTTATACTTGTCGAGGTTGTCAAAGGTTTCCCGCAAATCGTCGATGAGAGTGGCGGCGTGCTTCGTCTTTACCACAATATCATCAATGTAAACTTCGATATTCCTTCCAATCTGTTCTCCAAGACAGGCTTGCATGCACCGCTGATAGGTTGCCCCCGCGCATTTTTCAACCCGAAAGTCATGACGTTGTAACAAAAAACGCCGTGCGGGGTGATGAACGCGGTTAACTCTTGGTCTTCCTTCTTGAGCTTGATCTGGTTGTACCCGGAGTATGCATCGAGAAAAGAGAGACGATCGCATCCTGCTGTGGAGTCGACTATCTGATCGATACGAGGCAGTGGGAAGTGATCCTTAGGGCAATGCTTGTTAAGACTCGTGTAATCGATACACATGCGAAGAGCGGTAGCGTCTTTCTTTGGCACCATGACGGGATTGGCCACCCACTCGGCTTCCTTCAGCTCCCAAATGAATCCTGCCTTGTGGAGCCGACTAACCTCTTCACCGATTGCTTTTCTCTTCGGCTCAGAAAACCGGCGCATCGACTGTTGTACTGGTTTTGCTTTTGGGTCAACATTGAGGGCGTGCTCAGCGAGTTCCCTGGGAATACCTGGCATGTCGGATGGTTCCCATGCAAATATTTCCCAGCGCTCATGGAGGAACTCGATGAGCGTGCTTTCCTATGCGACATTAAGGTCCGCCAAAGTATTGACTGTCTTCTTCGGGTCAGAGGGGTGCATGATGGTGTGTAACTCACACGTTCGTTGGGAACCCCAAGAGGAAGGTATGATGCGCACAGCAGCAAGTTTTCCCTCAGAAAGAAACCAAGGTTTATCGAACCAGGAGGAGCCAAGAAGCACGTTGAAGGTTGATGGCGGCGGGATGTAGTGCGGCGCAACACCGGGGATTCCGGCGCCAACGTGGAACCTGCACAACACAACCAAAGTACTTTGCCCCAACGAAACGGTGAGGTTGTCAATCTCACTCGGCTTGCTGTAACAAAGGATTAGATGTATAGTGTGGATGATGATTGTTTGCAGAAAACGAGTAGAACAAGTATTACAGATTGTACTCGATGTAAAAGAATGGACCGGGGTCCACAGTTCACTAGAGGTGTCTCTCCCATAAGATAAATAGCATGTTGGGTGAACAAATTACAGTCGGGCAATTGACAAATAAAGAGGGCATAACAATGCACATACATGATATGATGAGTATTGTGAGATTTAATTGGGCATTACGACAAAGTACATAGACCGCTATCCAGCATGCATCTATGCCTAAAAAGTCCACCTTCAGGTTATCATCCGAACCCCTTCCGAGTATTAAGTTGCAAACAACGAGACAATTGCATTAAGTATGGTGCGTAATGTAATCAATAACTACATCCTCGGACATAGCATCAATGTTTTATCCCTAGTGGCAACAGCACATCCACAACCTTAGAACTTTCTGTCACTTGTCCCAGATTTAATGGAGGCATGAACCCACTATCGAGCATAAATACTCCCTCTTGGAGTTAAGAGTAAAAACTTGGCCGAGCCTCTACTAATAACGGAGAGCATGCAAGATCATAAACAACACATAGGTAATAGATTGATAATCAACATAACATAGTATTCTCTATCCATCGGATCCCGATAAACACAACATAAAGAATTACAGATAGATGATCTTGATCATGTTAGGCAGCTCACAAGATCCGACAATGAAGCACAATGAGGAGAAGACAACCATCTAGCTACTGCTATGGACCCATAGTCCAGGGGTGAACTACTCACTCATCACTCCGGGAGGCGACCATGGCGGTGAAGAGTCCTCCGGGAGATGAATCCCCTCTCCGGCGGGGTGCGGAGGGATCTCCGAGAATCCCCGAGATGGGATTGGCGGCGGCGGCGTCTCAGTATGGTTTTCCGTATCGTGGCTCTCGGTACCGGGGGTTTCGCGACGAAGACTATATGTAGGCGGAAGGGCAGGTCAGGGGGCCACACGAGGGCCCCACACAATAGGCCGGCGCGGCCCAGGCCCAGGCCGCGCCGCCCTAGTGTGTGGCCGCCTCGTGGCCCCACTTCGTCTCTCCTTCGGACTTCTGGAAGCTTCGTGGAAAAATAGGCCCCTGGGCGTTGATTTCGTCCAATTCCGAGAATATTTCTTTACTAGGATTTCGAAACCAAAAACAGCAGAAAACATCAAGCTGGCTCTTCGGCATCTCGTTAATAGGTTAGTGCCGGAAAATGCATAAATACGACATATAATGTGTATAAAACATGTAGATATCATCAATAATGTGGCATGGAACATAAGAAATTATCGATACGTCGGAGACGTATCGGCATCCCCAAGCTTAGTTCTGCTCGTCCCGAGCGAGTAAACGATAACAAAGATAATTTACGGAGTGACATGCCATCATAACCTTGATCATACTATTGTAAACATATGTAATGAATGCAGCGATCAAAACAATGGTAATGACATGAGTAAACAAATGAATCATAAAGCAAAGACTTTTCATGAATAGTACTTCAAGACAAGCATCAATAAGTCTTGCATAAGAGTTAACTCATAAAGCAATAAATCAAAGTAAAGGTATTGAAGCAACACAAAAGAAGATTAAGTTTCAGCGGTTGCTTTCAACTTATAACATGTATATCTCATGGATATTGTCAACATAGAGTAATATAACAAGTGCAATATGCAAGTATGTATGAATCAATGCACAGTTCACACAAGTGTTTGCTTCTTGAGGTGGAGAGAGATAGGTGAACTGACTCAACATAAAAGTAAAAGAAAGGTCCTTCAAAGAGGAAAGCATCGATTGCTATATTTGTGCTAGAGCTTTTATTTTGAAAACATGAAACAATTTTGTCAACGGTAGTAATAAAGCACATGTATTATGTAAATTATATCTTACAAGTTGCAAGCCTCATGCATAGTATACTAATAGTGCCCGCACCTTGTCCTAATTAGCTTGGACTACGGGATCATCGCAATACACATGTTTTAACCAAGTGTCACAAAGGGGTACCTCCATGCCGCTGTACAAAGGTCTAAGGAGAAAGCTCGCATTTTGGATTTCTCGCTTTTGATTATTCTCAACTTAGACATCCATACCGGGACAACATGGACAACAGATAATGGACTCCTCTTTAATGCATAAGCATGTGGCAACAATTAGTGTTCTCATATGAGATTGAGGATATATGTCCAAAGCTGAAACTTCCACCATGATTCATGGCTTTAGTTAGCGGCCCAATGTTCTTCTCTAACAATATGCATGCTCTAACCATTAAAGTGGTAGATCTCCCTTGCTTCAGACAAGACGGACATGCATAGCAACTCGCATGATATTCAACAAAGAGTAGTTGATGGCGTCCCCAGGAACATGGTTATCGCACAACAAGCAACTTAATAAGAGATAAAGTGCATAAGTACATATTCAATACCACAATAGTTTTTAGGCTATTTGTCCCATGAGCTATATATTGCAAAGGCGAATGATGGAAATTTAAAGGTAGCACTCAAGCAATTTACTTTGGAATGGCGAAGAAATACCATGTAGTAGGTAGATATGGTGGACACAAATGGCATAGTGGTTGGCTCAAGGATTTTGGATGCATGAGAAGTATTCCCTCTCGATACAAGGTTTAGGCTAGCAAGGTTATTTGAAACAAACACAAGGATGAACCGGTGCAGCAAAACTCACATAAAAGACATATTGTAAACATTATAAGACTCTACACCGTCTTCCTTGTTGTTCAAAACTCAATACTAGAAATTATCTAGACTTTAGAGAGACCAAATATGCAAACCAAATTTAGCAAGCTCTAGGTGTTTCTTCATTAATGGGTGCAAAGTATATGATGCAAGAGCTTAAACATGAGCACAACAATTGCCAAGTATCAAATTATTCAAGAAATTTTAGAATTACTACATGTAGCATTTCCCGATTCCAACCATATAACAATTTAACGAAGAAGATTCAACCTTCGCCATGAATACTATGAGTAAAGCCTAAGGACATATTTGTCCATATGCAACAACGGAGCGTGTCTCTCTCCCACACAATGAATGCTAGGATCCATTTTATTCAAACAAAAACAAAAACAAAAACAAACCGACGCTCCAAGCAAAGCACATAAGATGTGATGAAATAAAAATATAGTTTCGGGGGAGGAACTCGATAATGTTGTCGATGAAGAAGGGGATGCCTTGGGCATCCCCAAGCTTAGACGCTTGAGTCTTCTTAAAATATGCAGGGGTGAACCACCGGGGCATCCCCAAGCTTAGAGCTTTCACTCTCTTTGATCATATTGCATCATTTCCCTCTCTTGATCCTTGAAAACTTCCTCCACACCAAACTCGAAACAACTCATTAGAGGGTTAGTGCACAATAAAAATTAACATGTTCAGAGGTGACATAATCATTCTTAACACTTCTGGACATTGCATAAAGCTACTTGGACATTAATGGATCAAAGAAATTCATCCAACATAGCAAAAGAGGCAATGCGAAATAAAAGGCAGAATCTGTCAAAACGAACAGTTCGTAAAGACGAATTTTAAAATGGCACCGAGACTTGCTCAAATGAAAATGCCCAAATTGAATGAAAGTTGTGTACATATCTGAGGATCACGCACGTAAATTGGCATATTTTTCTGAGCTACCTACGAGAGAGGCAGGTCGAAATTCGTGACAGCAAAGAAATGCTGTAAGCTGCGCGATAATCCAAATCTAGTATGAACCTTACTATCAAAGACTTTACTTGGCACAACAAAGCACAAAACTAAGATAAGGAGAGGTTGCTACAGTAGTAAACAACTTCCAAGACTCAAATATAAAACAAAAATACTTGTAGTAAAAACATGGGTTGTCTCCCATAAGCGCTTTTCTTTAACGCCTTTCGGCTAGGCGCGAAAGTGTGTATCAAGTGTTATCAAAAGATGATGCATCTTCAGCGGGGTTTGGAGTTTTCTCAACCATGCATAGTATATTGGATACATAAGTTTCAGCGGCTCCCTTTTCATTAGTCTTGGGCTTGCTACTCTCATCAAACAAATTTTCAGGAATAAGCCAAGCATAGTTATTTTCTAGCGCTTCATTCGTCGCTAGGAGCTTACATGGTATTGGTGCTTTGATCTCCCCACCATCATTAATATTATTAGTGTACCTTACTCTCTCCATGTCCATCTTTTCAAGGATACTAACAAAATTGGTATAAGAACCAAGCATCTTATATTTAATAAAGACCTTTCTAGCCTCTCTTGCTATACTACCAAATTCTCTAAGAAGGGTTTCTAAAACAAAATCTTTATTTTTCCCCTTCTTCCATATCACCGAGTGTAAGAAACATGTGTTCGATTATAGGATTGAGATTAACAAATTTAGTTTCCAACATGCGAACTAAAGCGAGCGACAGCAATTTCATAAGTAGGAGCAAGTTCTACCAAGTGTCTATCTTCAAAATCTTCAACGGTACTAACATGATTGAAAAATTCTTTTATATTATTTCTCCCAACTATAGACCCACGTCCTACCGGTATGTCTTTTACGGTAAAATTAAAAGGAAACATGTTGAAATAAGTAAAGCAAATATAAGTAACTAATTTTTTTGTGTTTTTGATATAGAGTGCAAGACAGTAAATAAAGTAAAGCTAGCAACTAATTTTTTTGTGTTTTGATATAATGCAACAAACAAGAAAGTAAATAAAATAAAGCAAGACAAAAACAAAGTAAAGAGATTGGATTGTGGAGACTCCCCTTGCAGCGTGTCTTGATCTCCCCGGCAACGGCGCCAGAAAAAGAGCTTAATGGCGTGCAACTCACACGTTCGTTGGGAACCCCAAGAGGAAGGTATGATGCGCACGGCGGCAAGTTTTCCCTCAGAAAGAAACCAAGGTTTATCGAACCAGGAGGAGCCAAGAAGCACGTTGAAGGTTGATGGCGGCGGGATGTAGTGCGGCGCAACACCGGGGATTCCGGCGCCAATGTGGAACCTGGACAACACAACCAAAGTACTTTGCCCCAACGAAACAGTGAGGTTGTCAATCTCACCGGCTTGTTGTAACAAAGGATTAGATGTATAGTGTGGATGATGATTGTTTGCAGAAAACAGTAGAACAAGTATTGCAGATTGTATTCGATGTAAAAGATTGGACCGGGGCCCACAGTTCACTAGAGGTGTCTCTCCCATAAGATAAATAGCATGTTGGGTGAACAAATTACAGTCGGGCAATTGACAAATAAAGAGGGCATAACAATGCACATACATGATATGATGAGTATTGTGAGATTTAATTGGGCATTACGACAAAGTACATAGACCGCTATCCGACATGCATCTATGCCTAAAAAGTCCACCTTCGGGTTATCATCCGAACCCCTTCCGGTATTAAGTTGCAAACAACGAGACAATTGCATTAAGTATGGTGCGTAATGTAATCAATAACTACATCCTCGGACATAGCATCAATGTTTTATCCCTAGTGGCAACAACACATCCACAACCTTAGAACTTTCGTCACTCGTCCCGGATTTAATGGAGGCATGAACCCACTATCGAGCATAAATACTCCCTCTTGGAGTTAAGAGTAAAAACTTGGCCGAGCCTCTACTAATAACGGAGAGCATGCAAGATCATAAACAACACATAGGTAATAGATTGATAATCAACATAACATAGTATTCTCTATCCATCGGATCCCGACAAACACAACATAAAGAATTACAGATAGATGATCTTGATCATGTTAGGCAGCTCACAAGATCCAACAATGAAGCACAATGAGGAGAAGACAACCATCTAGCTACTGATATGGACCCATAGTCCAGGGGTGAACTACTCACTCATCACTCCGGAGGCGACCATGGCGGTGAAGAGTCCTCCGGGAGATGAATCCCCTCTCCGGCGAGGGTGCCGGAGGCGATCTCCTGAATCCCCCGAGATGGGATTGGCGGCGGCGGCGTCTCTGGAAGGTTTTCCGTATCGTGGCTCTCGGTCTGGGGGTTTCGCGACGAAGACTATATGTAGGCGGAAGGGCAGGTCAGGGGGCCACACGAGGGCCCCACACAACAGGCCGGCGCGGCCTGGCCCAGGCCGCGCCGCCCTAGTGTGTGGCCGCCTCGTGTCCCCACTTCGTCTCTCCTTCGGACTTACGGAAGCTTCGTGGAAAAATAGGCCCCGGGCGTTGATTTCGTCCAATTCCGAGAATATTTCTTTACTAGGATTTACGAAACCAAAAACAAGCAGAAACAAGCAATCGGCTCTTCGGCATCTCGTTAATAGGTTAGTGCCGGAAAATGCATAAATACGACATATAATGTGTATAAAACATGTAGATATCATCAATAATGTAGCATGGAACATAAGAAATTATCGATACGTCGGAGACGTATCAGTGCACCTGCTGCTTCTTTGCTTCCTTTGCGACGTCAAACTCATCGGATCTTACGTTTCGATTATCGGCTGGTGGCTTCGTGTGGTCTGTGATGGCATCGACTGCGTTAAGTTCTTCCCTAGCCCCGAATTTCGAGGCGATCTTTTGGAAATCCCTGTCGCAGCTATCTGAATGGGAGAAGCTTCCATGGATGGTTATCGCTGTCCCATTATTGCCTGGCATCTTCAGTTTCAGGTAGGCGTAATGGGGTACCGCCATGAATTTGGCAAACGCAGGTCTGCCAAGGATGGCATGGTACTGAGATTCCCAGTCAACTACTTCAAACTCGATTTTCTCCTTCCTGAAGTTGCTAGGTGTGCCGAAAACTACGTCCAGTGATATTTTGCCAAGGGAATAAGCGGGTCGAGTCGGTATGATGCCATGGAATCCTGTGTCGGACTCTCTTAGCATGTCGACTGTTAGGCCCATTGCTTTCATTGTGCTGGCAAATAACAGATTCAGGCCACTTCCTCCATCCATGAATACTTTGCTCATATTGTATCCTCCGATCTGCGCTTCAAGGACTAGGGCTGCATGACCAGGCCTTGGAACGGCCTTCGGGTGATCCGCCTTGCTGAAAGATATGCTTTGATCTGACCAGTCGATGAATTCGGGTGTGTCGACCATGGCAACTTCCGCGTACTTTACTTCTCGTGAGAACTTCTTGATCTCTCTCTTTGAAAAGCTGGTTTTATGGATCATGCTAACCTGTCCGCGAGGTTCTGGAAACACTTCGGTTGGTACGTACTTGTCTCCTCCTGTTGGTATGTATGGTTCTGGCGGATAATTGTAGGATCCCGCTCTTCTTTCCATCGTATGAACTCTTGTCGTGGCTTCAGCCCTAAGGTCATCGTAGAACTGCCGAATTTCGAGGAATTGCCGACAATTCCTGAGCAAATGACTGGATTTTTCATGGCCATCCTTTGGATCGATATAAGAGTGCAGATAACACGGTGCTTCAAGTTGCTCCGTGGCCGATAGGTAAGGTGTGCGAAGGTGATTCTTGTTCGATTGCGTGTTGTGGCATCCTCGTTCGTATTGTCGGGGTCGAGTCGCGATTTGCTCTTTTTCATCACGACGTGAGTCCCTTCGTCTTTTCCTTTGCTCCTCTATGCCGCTGAAGCTGCCTCGGCTGCCCTCTCCCGCACTCCTGGATAGGACTGCCGAGGTCGCTGCTGGCGTGATATCTTCTGGAACCGAAGTCCTTGGACTTGATGCGTTTGAACTAGGGAGGCGAAGAAACCCTCTGGAATCGATGATGAAGTGAACACCACCGAAAGTAGTATCCATGTTGCCGCGTGATTCTGCAGAGATCAGATGCGACGCCTCGGTGTGCGGTACGAACTCGAAGGACCTGCAGCGAACTGAATCTTTCGGATCTGACGGCGTTGGCGACTCGAGCACGAACGCCGCAGACGTGACTGGTACTGCCGATGACCTGCCTTGTGCCGACAGGCTTCCCATAGACGGCGCCAATTATCGAGGGTACTCCTCGGCAATGCCCTCCGATTGGGGCTTAGGGTTGATGGAATCCTGTAGGCTGACACGAGACATCGGTCAACAGACAAGCGGGGAGAGCGATTTACCCAGGTTCAGGGCCCTCGATGAGGTAAAACCCTTACGTCCTGCCTGTCTGATCTTGATTATGAAAATATCGGGTTACAATGGGGTGCCGAAGGTTTCGGCTGTGATCTCGTCGAGAGGATAAGTGCTACGGCGACCTAGCTCTAGGCTTATGGTGGCTAAAGTTGCTAAGATTGATTGTGTGTCCCTCGGCAGCCCCTCTCCTGGCTTTTATATAGGAGGTCAGGTCTCAAGAGATCTATCCGGGTACGACTAGGTTTACAAAAGAGCTAGCTCTAAACTTTCCTTGTTCGGCTCCTCTCTGTCTTGTTCTTCAAGGAATCTTCTCCAGCACCGTCCTAGTGGCCCGCCTTGCCATCGGGTATCTTCATGGGTCTCTAGTTGGACCGCACAGGATAGGGCAATGTCAGTTACCCGAAAGGTAATGCCCACGTCACCTGGCATGAATATTTATACAAATAAGCCCCTGTGTATTTTTTATGTATCAAATGACAGTTCACGGCACAACTGCTCTACCTCCAATTCGCGGTAGGGCTTGAGCTTGACCCGGCGGAGCGTTGAGCCCCTAGAGACCCTGGGAGTAGGGGAGCCGGCGACATCCAGAATTGTGCCAAAGATGTGGCTCTACCGGCGACGGAGAAGAAGCGTAGCTCCTGGCGTTTAGCAGCAGCATGGACAGGAAGATTGGTGTTCCCGGGAAGGCCTATATGGCTGTGGGTCAGGTGCTCGACCTGGGCCAGGTCGACGGGCAGCGACCTGCCCGCAAGGTGCGTGAGCCCCAGCCCCATGAACGCCAACAGCAGCCTCGGCTGATCCTACGCCCGTGCTGCCGCGTACCTGCGCATGTTCCCTGCGTCCACCTCTAGGCTCTTCCGCCCGTGTTCTTCTCGAGTGCCAAGGACCACAAGCCCAAACTCTCGCAAATTGTATCATAGACCAGTGTATGCGCTTCATCAATCAATTCACCGAGAAACTAAGGAGAGAAGCAAAAAAAACAGGGGACCGAGCAGCTAGTGCGAGCATGCACCTACAGCCGGAACACGCAGCAGCGAACACGGCCGCATCACGGCAGCACCACTGAGCAGAGCACCGTGGAGTCACCCTTCAGCAGCACATAGGGCTTCCCAGCCTGCCTACCGGCTCCTCCAAATTCGCAATTCAGCGCTGAGGACTTTGTTGACCGGGTGCGTGCGAGACAGCATAGGCCATAGGGTAACAACAACCTTGCCACCTAGGCGCACGGAGATGGTGAGCCAGGCAGCGGCATTCATGGAGGCTGCATGGAGGCAGCGACCTGGTTGGCCTCAAACTGCGATTTCATGGCGTTCGTGCAGCCAATAGCACGTCTCCCGAACATGAGCCGATGATGTCGTCGACGGCGCGCTCGCGGTCACCGCCACGACGTCCGTGCCCTCGCACTAGCCATCTTTATCTCCAAGCCAAGTCGTTGGCCTGGTCCTCCCTAGCAGGTGTGTCGCGAACCCCCGCAGCCGCACGCATGCCTGCTCTTCGTAAACAGCTCTGCCGTTGGCGCCGTGCTCATCGGTGGCGAGAGCTGGGCGTCCGGAGCGTCGCAAACTCCGCCGCATCGTGCTCATGCTCGTAACAGACGTCTCGTGCAGGCTGCACCTTTGTCATCAACCTTAGCACATGGGCCTCCACGGCGAGCTCCGGCTCGAGCTCGACGCGCTACACCTACACACGCTGCCGGCGCTTCATGTCTAGAGGCAAGGACGACGTGCTTCCGGTGGATTTGGGGAAAGAGGACATGTCTCATTTGGTTAAAAAACTAATCGGGACTTTTATGTAAAAACAGCGATGCTACGTGTGAGGCTCAGAACGACTTTGTATGAGTTTTCACATGCATAGCAAGTTTGTGTACTAGTTCACCACAACTTTCAACTTCTTGTATGAATTTGCACCTAGTGGACAAGTTGTTGTATGCCTAGTGCTATTACCTCGTTTTGTTACTTTTTTTTCGCACTGTAGCATTGACCAGGATCTGACGGTTTCAGTCGAATCAGACGGCTGGCAATCCACGGATCGGGGATTTGATCTTCCAGGGAACGGTCAGCGCGACCCTTAACTACGGTGAGATCCAATCTTGAAATCAACTTGTACGTGGGGAGTGGAGCACAGCCAGAGGCGGATCCAGGGGGGGGCGAGCGGGGGCCAGGCCACCCCCAACGCTCGGCCACCCCCAATAACTTACGGCAGGGGCCAGGCCTAATCACAGTATAAAATCTATATGCTAATCCTAGTTATTCTGGACCCTTGGACTACAAGCGTTGATGCTACATGGGCCACATGGCCCAAGCCCAACATGAACATGAATCAGATGGCCTAAAAGAAGAACTGCCCCACCATCCAGAAATCCAACTCCATATGCGTCCTCGAGCGACAAGCCCTCGAGTGAACTAATCGCCGCCGCCCATGACTGCCATTGAAAACCGTCCGGAATTGGCCGCAACTTGACGCCAATTTCGTCTCCTCCACCGTTTCTGAACTCCGGCACGGATGCTGCAAGCTCGTGACAGGCGCCGCTGATCGCCGTTGCCGGCTCGTCGCACGTCCGTACCCTCGTCCGGCCGGGGAAATAGACACCATATTCTTTTTCAAGGTAAGCATAAACATACTGATCTGTTCTGATTTAGTACTGCTGCTTTATTGCGTTACTACTTTTCCGCCTAATACAGCACCTATCTGTTCAGATCGTCCAGGGAAAGTCAATATGTTAGTTCTGCTTTGCTAATATTCAAAATACAGATCTTATTTATATTTTGTTTTGTTTTGTTCTACATCTCTAGATAAAAATAAAATGAAGAATGGGAATATACTCAAACTTTTCCGGCCCACATATGTGTGGGTGAAAACTCGAATTCAATTTATGTCACTCATCTAGAAATGATTAACACCTACAATTTTGTAGGTAAATGGAGTGCCAAATTTAAATCGACAATTGTCAAACATGCGTGCAAATATCTTGGATAAATTAATACATATACCTTTGTTGCAAAAAGATGATTTTATATTAGACTTTATACACATATATATAGATAGTATAGTTCATATGTGACCATTATCTCTTTCGCCCCCCCTATGCTTAAATCCTGGATCCGCCCCTGAGCACAGCTTGTACGTCGGCGTTGTACTTTTACCTAAAACAACGATTTTGCTGAATGATTTGCAGTTAGAACTTAGAACGTAGACATCTAGAGCATGACTTGGCGACGGCAGACTTCGAATTAACAATAGATACCATCACGGTGAGATCCAATCTTGAAATCAACTTGTACGTGGGGAGTGGAGCACAAGTTGACCGTGTAGAAAATACTGCACTAGAACTCAACTAGTACTCAAGTTGTATTATTGAATCGTGCATATTGATATACGTAGTATGATTCAAGTTAGAGGTTGGCCTGATTCGTAAAAAAAAGAGGTTAGAGGTTGGGCATCTTGGAAGCCGATGCCGACGTGTGGGATTATTTCAGCAAATTAGATTCTGCTTCGACTTGAGTCACGGGAAACATCACCTCGAATAGTTGTTTTCAGGCTGCCCCTCATTGGTATCCGCGTGCAAGTGACACCTCCACTATTGTTTACTGTTAGAAATAGGATTAGCTTAAGTCTTAAGCTAACTAGGTAGTTACTTTTGTCCAACAACCGTGTCTCTTCGAAGGGACACAACCTTGTAAACCGCCTTTATTGGTGCCTGTTCGCTGGGTATATATACCCCTCAATCATCAATGAAATCAACAGTTCATCTCTCAATACTTTTACTCTAAACACGTTATCAGCACGTAGAACTCTGCCAAGAGCAGTCTCTGAACGGAAGAAGAAAGGTAAGGAAACGATGCATACCACATCAAATTCTGTTCGCAATCGGCAAACATCGCTGGTGCCTCGCCGTCCCCATCGAGACGTGCTTGTCGGCCCGTCCTCGGCAAGGCACCAGGACGAGCGACGGCGGCCTATGCGGGCCGCATCCTCGTGGCGCGGCGCTGCCCACGACCGGCCTCCACTTCACTCCCCGGTGCTACCCTCCGTCATGGAGACCGGCCCTCTCCCAACGTAAAGCGACGACAGCGGGCGCTTCGCTCCCGCGGCAAGATCTCCTAAGGCGGACACGGCGCAGGGTCAGCACGCCCGGCGGCACTCCTCCGAGCGCGGCTGCCAACATACGCCGGCGCCAGAGCCCGCGGCTCCCAGTAACGCGGCCGCCTAAGCCACTAGGCGAGACGGCGGCTCACAGAGCGGTGCCACCCTCCGGCTTCTACCGCAGCCACGGCCTTCGGCCTGACCCCTCGGTTGCAAGGCGGCGCCCTCCGGCTGGATTAACCGGTGGATTCTGTGTGAAATGGATCGATTGATTCATATACACATGGACAGAGGAAGACGATTGGGGACCTTATCTCTTGGGTCATTTTCAGTTTGAACCTTTAGCTTCACAGAAATTAAGTACGGAGTATGACTTCCAGCATTTTGTTAGTAGACCCCAAGGCTGAACGTACTATCACATTTCTACCAAATGAATATGAGCCCTCAGGCTTGGCTTTGTGTGTACAAGTCATTAGGCTAACAATTTGTGACGTACATGCCCTCAGGCCATATACTCCAGAATCATTGTATATATTCTAGACCTTGTATGGGATTTGATGCATGTTCAATATGTTTGCTTCTAGCACTGTCTATAACATGCAATTCGGCACAACAAGCTTGTTTTGCAACTGATTTTTTTTTTTTTGCAAACTCTTGTTAATTCAATCTAAGTATAAAAGTGCAACTACATTAAGTGACAATCTCGAATTTATTTGTGAATCACAATGAAATGGCATGTATTGCATAGATTGCAGATTATCCATTGCCAAGAGATATACTTATTTGTCCTTTTGACAATAAAAGTATTTCTGAATTGTTTTCCCAAATATTTAATGTCAAAGTATAATACAACGTACTAGGATAAGACATATATCGACATATGTTAGGCTATATGTCCTACTACTGAGAGATATACTACATGAATATGGAGGTTACCTTAGTTGTGTTAACTTACTATTTAAGATCAACACACATACACATATGGCATAGAAGCATCAGCTTAATATTCAAATTGTTCCTCTATAGCATTTTTTTGTTCACCAAATATATTTTACTATCATAGTAAAACGAATTCATGCATGATCATTTCATGCTTCTATTTGATTGGTGCTACATAAAATTACGGAGCCTACATCATGAGTTTCACTGTTGTAGTGTCTTATGTCTATCAAGACAAAATCCATCATACATGCCACTGATTGAGTTTCTCACAAAACTACTATAGGTTATCCATTATACGGTGATAATTATATTCACCACAAATAACCAATGTCAAAATACATATCTATGTTTTGGCATTAAATTTAACATCTCCCATCACTTTGGGTAAGAATTCCAAATAATTGATAGAAGTATCATTTAATATCTCCATATTGAATGTCTACCCGATGGTCATTAAGGAATTACCTCGACCATGAATATGCTCAATCAAAGCATTTTCATAAACTTATTTACTATCATAACAAATGAGTTGCATGATCATCTCATGCGGGGCTAGAATCTCCATCAAAGGAATTCACTAAACTCTAGATGAGATAAATTGGATAAATATCTATTCCTCTTTAAATCTCCACCAACAAGATATTTGTTGTATAAACACAATGCCAATAGGTTCTCATTCACTTTTGAGGATTTCTAGTCCATTGTAGTTATTCATTTCCGTTGTCTATAAAATCAGCTCCAAGTTTATATTTTGTGATTAGGTAGTTTCAAATATAAGCCTGATTCAAATACCTCAATGAACTTTACATCTTACTTTGATGGTAATGTAAAAATATTATCGTCTTTATTTCAGGCTATATGATGTATTCTTATAAAGAATCATTAGATACACCCTACGGGTGATATATAGCGCTACCTGAAATTCAACTATTACTCGTAATAATAAATATCTCAATAGTATTGAAAAGAACTACGAGAAATCAATGTAAAGTGGAGGTAAAATGACAAGCAGAAACATAGTGGATCCATCAAAGGGATAAGATAACTCTCAAGTTTATCAAAGATGTTATTGTATGAATCATTATACATATGAAATCCCGATTCCCAAGCCTTTCTAGTAGGGTTATTCCACAATTTGATCATCTACGAGTTAAACGGGGTAATTTTGAAGCTCACTTCAAGAAACACCGTACTATAATCTTATTACGGATTGTACTTATAATCTTCATCATGAAGAAAACATAAGCCTAGTCCGGTTGGAGATACACTCCTTTGCAATAATAGTTTTCTTGTGGAATGAAATTCCCAAGACATTTTGGAGACCTTGTTTAGTCTCATACCTATCCCCATAAGCCCATATTTATGCTACCATATGTGGTATGTTGTCCATTAATATCATGTTTCTCATACATGACATTTCAATGTATGAACTAAATTCATACTAAACTTTGTTGTGTAGAAACTAATATTTTGGATCTTCATGAATTTAAGATTTGTCATAATCGCCTTGGTCACCCATTATAGTGGTAATGCGAAAAAACAAATTAGTGAAAAATTCATACTAAACTTTGTTGTGTAGAAACTAATATTTTGGATCTTCATGAATTTAAGATTTGTCATAATCGCCTTGGTCACCCATTATAGGGGTAATGCGGAAAAACAAATTAGTGAAAAATTCATTGTTCACAACTTAAAAGTTGCAAAATTCTCAAATCATCAGATGTTATGAGCACCTAATGTGTCATGAGAACTTTTTTTATAAGTCTCTCACACTCCGCTCAAATTTCTTGAACTTATTCAAGAAGATACATGTGGACTATTCACAACTATCTGGGTCATATAATTATTTCATGGTATTCATAGACACTTTAATGGATGGTCTTATGTGGGTCTCTAATCTCCACAAACCCATGATTTTACTAAATTAATCGCTCAAATTATCAAATTAAGAGCAAAATATCAATAACATATTGGTTAAACCAATACAATTATTATTTTCACAAGCATTTGTGATTTTACTAAGTACTTCTTGTACATACCCCAGAATGGTGTATCTAAATTCTTTATCAAAAGAATCAAACTAACTAAATGACCACTTTGACAAATTTTTAACATGCCAATATATTATTGGACACATGCGGTCTTACACGCCGTAGATCTGATCCAGATCACAACAACGCTTATCATACTTGCTTCCCCTAGCGGTAAGTACGTGGAAATCAAACAAGTATTTCCCATCTGCGATAATACGGTTATATACCGTTATCACCACCCCAACGTACATCATGGGCACTCACATCAATTTGGGATCTATGTGATAAATAACTAAGGTATAATCGTTTATCCGTCAAATACCTTAAGACCCTAACAAGGGAGTTATTGATAACCCGTACGCTGATTGCATTTGCAATAATGACATTTTTTCGGCATTAGGGGGAGATTAGTACCACAAAGAATGCCGATAAATAAATAATAAATGTCATAGACTTTTAGTCCTTATATTCACGTACTTGAAAATCTGAACGATAAGTTCAGTCATAAATTTGCAACACATTGCAAATCTGCCACATACATTTACTCGTGACAAATATGTCACAAAATCATATTATGCATGCAACAATGTGCCAAAAGAGTGAAGGTACCTAATATAACCACTTTCCTCCGAAATGAGAGCAAAAGGGGGAGAAAATTGGCCACATGAGATATAAATTCTCACATGCTTCCGCGGAACAGAGGAAATTATATCCTCAACAAGTAAATGTAGTTCAACCTCAAGTTGAATAACACATAGTGGATGCTCATCATCCAAACCCAACACAAATGTGCACATAATTTTAAGTGTTGGGACATCGAAACACCTTGACTCCATTGTTATGGGAAATCATGAGGAGTTCAAATATTTTAATCACATTTCCATAAATCTTATCGATTCAACAGAATCATACAACAAAGACTACATTTTGTCGACAAATATTTATTCTTAAATTGCTAAAACCTTTAGGGCCACTGAACCAAAGTCCATGGCGAGTGCCTAATGCACTCATATATTGGTTCAACTAGAAGGATGCAATTGAATAAGAATATCACTCACTCAACAAGGGAGGTATTTACCATCGTAATACCTATTCCTCATAAGCACCTTCCCTCTGGAAGAGAAATGAATTTTTGTTAACAACAAAAAAAAACAATGAGGTGGCGATAAAGTGAGGCTTGTAGCGCAAGGGTTCACGCAGAGACCCGACATCAATTATATATGATGTAACATACCCTATTGGTATAAGTGGAATTACGTTTCGATACTAATATTATTGGCAGTTATAAATAAAGTATCCATGTAGTTGATGGATGTAGTGATTACATAATCATATGGGTCACTCAATTTGGATATCTATATTAAAGTCCTTAAGACTTATAAATCCAAATCCAAAATAAATAGCAACATATGTGTAATAATACAAAAGTCACTCTATGACTTAAAATAGTCAAACACAAATTGTGTGGTACAATTGACTATAAGAGCTCCTTCTTATAAAGGATTACTCGTACAATAATGATTGCTTATATGCAGTCATAAACAAAATCCCTAATTGGATTCTACATGACCTTTGTATATATCGATACTTTTATCATCAAAGTCTATAATATACATGAAAGGTCCTTACAATCTTATCAAGATGGAGATTTGGATTGAACCAAGTATTAATCAAGTTTATAACTTGAGTATATTCCTTCGGAATACATATCTATCAGTCTTTACATGTCCATAAAATTTTAGAGAAATTAAATATGGATAAATAAAATCAAAGATACATATGGTCACAATATCCCTAACATAGATACAAATTCATTCATACATTGTAGTAGTGATGAAGTGATATTGGACCTCTTGTTCCATATCTCAATACAAACTACATCACGAATGCGAATATTTTGTTGTCAACTTCTTTTAAGTGCAAACCCCAACTAAAAGGTTGGTGTAAGTAATATCCTCTGATATATTTAAGGCACAAATGTTCTTGATTAATTCTCTTAGGAATATCAAGATTTGACCATCATGTAATCTACGTTGGCTATAATTACCCGATCCCGAAAATGCCATATCATAGACTGAGTTCAATGAAAGAGTCTTCTAAAATAAGAATACAAAATAGACTCTAACGACTTCATATAATAATTGAACACATTCAAGATCATGTGGTTAAGATTCAACAGAATCACCCACCATTATCTATCGAGATAATACCACTTGTATTGCTCAAATGCATCGGGGTTTAATTAATATCTTTCAAACTAGGGAGATAAACACTTTGCAAACATATCATGTGAAAATCTAACAGATTTATTCACGAGTGTTTCTGAATTCCCACGCTCATGAATTTAAGTTCATGGATTGGTGTGAGACAACTTTTAGATTTGCAAAGTTCAGGGGGAGTAAAACTCCCAAATAATAACCCGGTGATGATCATTAGATCATATATATTGTACTCTTTTTCCCTTAATGAGTTTTCCCTAATGGTTTCTCATAAAAGGTTTTTAATGAGGCGATATAAATATAAGTGTCTAGATATGTCACATTGCTTTCTCCTTATTTTTCCCCTATTGGGTTTTAAAGGAGTTTTCGGTGGCACATCATATTGCACTTTTTGCAATATTTATATGTCGTACCTCCTATTTTCCCCACTGGGGTTTTTAAAGGAAGTATATAAGGCATATTTACTGTTCTCCAAACTCATTCGTGAGGTTTTTCCCTTCTCTAAGGTTTTCTCATATGAGTTCTCATGGAGACAATAATCTTTACATGTTGTACTATTTTCTCCTTATTTTTCCCAAAGGGTTTAAAGGAGTTTTAACAACATATCAAATACAACTCTCCTCATATTTTTCCCACGGGTTTTTGGGGGAGACATTTTAAAGATGATGACTTTCAAGATGATGAATATTTACAAAGAGCACCATTGTTTACAAGGACATCCTCATATATAAGTAAGAAGACTATGCAAGAAGATCTTGAAGATTACACATGAGATTTTCAAGAAATGGCGTTGTCCAAGGGGGAGTGTTAGAAATAGGATTAGCTTAAGTCTTAAGCTAACTAGGTAGTTACTTTTGTCCAACAACCGTGTCTCTTCGAAGGGACACAACCTTGTAAACCGCCTTTATTGGTGCCTGTTCGCTGGGTATATATACCCCTCAATCATCAATGAAATCAACAGTTCATCTCTCAATACTTTTACTCTAAACATTTACAAGAGCAATTCTGGAGAGCACCCAAAAGGCATTTTCAGGGCTAAAAAACGGCGCGCAGCCCAGCCCAAATACGCTAAAAATATATGATGATAAATCAACCGATAATTCTTGAATGTAGCACTGATTGCTTAAAGTACTCAATCGTACATAAAATACGACACCAAAAAAGATCAAGCATCACATGATCAAAGAAGCGCACGGTCAAGCATCACCGTCGGTTGCCGACTCATCCACACGTCCGCCACCATTCGTCATAGCATCATCATCCCGGGCACCACTCGTGGGTCGTGGCAGCCATGGCAGCCCGTGCAGCTTCCCTCCTTCACGTCAAGATCTACATCTTCGTGTGATTTCACCACTCAAAACGAAATTCATCCATCTCGGCCGGGTTCATAATCATAGTCGCATTCTTCGCCGCAATGAGCTCCACCATGGCCCGGTTCTCATCGGCACGTGCTCTCCTCTCCTCAACGTCGGTCTTGTGCTTTGCATCTTTCCGGAGCATGTTCCATTTTGCTCCCTTCCCTTTGTTCTTCTTCTCCATCATCTCATTCTTTGCCTCCAAAGTTTTTATCACCAACAATTCTTTGAAATTCACCATAACATCAATCTTGAGAGATAATGTTGCGGTCTCACCTTGCTTTTTGATCGTGTCCTTTGTCATCTTTGTTCCATCCGGCTTCTTCTTGTTTCTCTTGGTCTCAAGTACATCATCCTCTTCTGCATCCTCAAACTCGACGAGCTTATGCCTCGGTGGTGGTGCTTCTTGCTCCCTCATCTTCCATTTTTCATTGTGCTCAAGAATGGTATAGCAAGGTTTGAATGTAAATGGCTTGCACTTCAACCCGGGCATGTCCTTGTACCTTCTTTGCACAATTTATTCCCAATCACCCGCATTGGTGCCACTCGGTGGCGCATTCCTCATGCCCTCAATGCAACTGGCCCACCGACTGCACGCTGTCTCGATGTATACCATCAGCCTTGGAGTGAATGGTAGGAGCGAGTTGGAGTGGAAGAGAGATGTGGCATCAACTTGAAGAACTTGTCCTTGATGTTTTGCCAATACCTCTTTCTGGTTTGATCGGTGCCGGTGATGGCGGTTAACAATAATGCCAAAAAGATCTTGATACGATGGAACTCCAAGTGTAGAGTGTTGTGTCAGCAGAGTATCTTCCCCACAAGGGTGGCTCGAGGGTTTATATCGAACTCTCGGGAAACTGAGCAAAGAGTATTCTCTTCTCTCTTCTTCTAGCAATCCTGCAAGTAAAATAAAAGCTTTGTATCCCCAACTCCACCATCACGTAAGTAAGTAAACACAAGTAAAAATAAAGCAAGTAAAACTAGATGAAATAAAATAACTAAGTAAAAAATGTAAAGGGGTTGATTGCTTTTGGTGTTTTGGATGCAAATAAGAAAAGTAAATTTTTTGTATTTTTGGATTAAAATAGTGTTGCAAGTAGAAAACAAGATAAACACAATATAAATGTGTTTCTTATGATAAAAAGTGTATCGAGGTTCATGGGTTCACTTGGCTATTCTCTCTTTTAAACTATAGTGGACAAATAGTAATTTATCAATGAGATACGAGGGTGCAAAACAATAGTATGAGTACGATGCGCATTCATATGGGCATCACGTCCTAACATAGGGATAATTCAACACATCTCTCTTATACTCCACAAGAAATGGAAAACTTCATGCAATCTTGTATTAAGAATTAACAGAGTATAGCCATAAGTACTTTGACATGATATTTGAATATCAAATATGCTACCTTGATCAAACAACATCACTTTTGTCACGTGATGAACATAGCATATACATTCACTTTATCCCTAGTGAGGTAGCAAAAGAAAAGGCAAAACCATAATAGATCATGAATTTGTTGTCACTATTCAATCATTAAATTCATGCTACTCCACCTAATACACACATCACCCCACACACGCTCTTGCATAGATGTTGGATCAGAAAAAATACTTAAAAACGGGGTACAAAATATGCATCTACCAATACATCTTACACATAATACGAATATAACCATAATCATGTGAGGCAGCTCATATGGCTCTAAGAACTATGAAGAATATGATAGAAATAGATCAAGCTACTGCCACAAACCCGTAGTCCAGGGGTGGACTACTCTCTCTTGATCATGATAATGATGATGAAGACAATGAAGAAGGTGGGGATCCCTCCGGCAGTGATCTCGACGGAGTCCCCCCCTCCAATATTCTCTACTGCAGTCTCCGCTTTTGTGTTTCTGTCTCTCTACGGCGCTCTCCTCCTGAGAACTCTTCGGGGCCATATATATAGTGATTTTTTAGGTCAAAATACGACGGTGGGTGAAAAGATCACGCGATTTGGACGATCGATGGCCGAAAGAGTGCAGGTGGCGGGCCCTACATGTTTGGGCGCGCCACCTGGTTTCTTTTGGGCCTCAGGCCCATCCAGGTGTGTTTCCAGGTCTCATGGTACTTCTCCCGATGAAAAAATGACGCTCCAAAAATCTCAGGTCAATTTAACTCCGTATAGGTCTCTGAAAATGAAAAATACATAAAACAGAGTTTTCTGTTCTGCAGAGTTATAAACCAAATAAATGGGATCGTTGGTAAATCCCCATAAATCAATGTAAAACATGGTATTATCATTATATATGTTTCAAATATGTGGAAATTCAATATGATAAAGGATAAAGTTCATGTATGCATTTTACATGCATCAGTCGATCAACCCATCCATCGAAATTGCCTCCCAAACCTTGATCAAGATCACGTCTTCAAATTCAATATAGTTGCCGGTCCGAATCGCCCTCCCCTTTTCATTGGCCACTACCCCTTTAAACACCTCCCTCTTATATCTCTTGCAACTCTCCTTCCTCGTCGCCATCGGCTACTTCATCTTCTCCAAACTCGCCACCCTCGAGGCCCTCCTCCATGTCGTTGGCATAGTCTCGTAATCTGCGAGCGGCGGGGAATCGATGTCGACGGATGTGACATACAACATGTCAACATACGTGTCCGGCACAGCATCAACGGTGGGACTTTTATCGAGTACCTTGTGTGCGACCGCCGATGCAGAGGGCACCACGACCATCGCTGCCGTCAAATCTATCAAGGATGTTAGCTTGGCGGTGGCTGGCTTCTTCATGGCAGGCTTCTTTGGCGGCGGTTTCTTCTGCGGCTTGTTAGCCGGCTTATTCGTCCGCTTTGTCAGAGTGGGAGCGACAGCAGCTGCGGGAATGGGAGCAACAACTGCAGTCGCGACGACATGCTGCCCCAGCCGCTTCCGCTTGCCGTTGGGGAGAACAACTTCCTGGGCACCGTCGACCACGAACTCCTTGGTGGCGGCTGATAACCCACAAGTATAGGGGATCGCGGCAGTCTTCGAGGGAAGTAAAACCCAAATTTATTGATTCGACACAAGGGGAGGTAAAGAATACTTATAAGCCTTAAAAACTGAGTTGTCAATTCAGCTGCACCTGGAAAAGCACTAATAACAAAGGTGATGTGAAAGCAGCAGTAGTGTCGTTGCCTATTCGACGGTGCCTCGGAGGAGGGATCCTCACGAGGGGGAGAAGAAGTAGGGGCCATAGGGCGGAGTGCACACGGGACGGTGGTACGCGATTTACCCAGCTTCGGAACACCTGCACAATGACAAGGCCTACTGCTGCTTGTCTGGAATTATCTGGGCGCTTTCGCGTTGTTACAATGAGTTGTGGTTGTGCCCCTAGGGCTCCCAGGATCCGGCTTATAAAGACGCACAGATCTAGGTTTTACATGGAGAGTCCTAGCCGGAATACAAGTTGCCTAACTACGGTACAATGTCTTGCCGTGTACGTCAAGGATCCGCCTTCCGTCTTGGCTGTGCTGGATCCGGATACTTTATGGGCCTCCACGGATCCGGCCTCTTCGTAGGCCGGTTGAGATCCGGCTTCCTGTTCCTGGGCTGGACTTCATCCTTCAGGATCTACAGCAACTGGGCCGCCCGATGGACCACATGCCACCATCACCGTCTGTGGGCCACCCGGGCTTGCCGGATCCAGGCCATGTCGTTGATATACCCATAAAGTATACCCACAACAGTAGCCCCCGAAGTTCTCCGAGATTTCATCATTCCTCCGACTTCATTCAGCTCAGATCCGAAGGGAATCTTGAAGATCTTCAAAACCTTTACTTGTTTCCGGTATCATCTATTCGGAAATCTTCCTTTCTTCTGGATCGGTAATGTAACAGAGATCCCACCTTTCCCGCGCACAACTTCCTTTTTTCCCGCGCTAAATTTTCGGAGATGCGAATCTTCTAGCCGGAAATTTCGGGAGCGCACAGTTAAGTTACCTCCACGTCATTTTACCGTTTTTGACCTAAGACACGTGTCGATCATCCAACGGCGTGACTGTTCAGTTTCTACCGTTAGATCCGAAACACGAATCTCCGTGCGGGGTCTATATATAACCCTCGCCCGCGGTAACTTCTCATTCTTTCACCTTCTCCCCCACGTCGTCTTCTTCCTCGCGCCGCGCCGCCCGACAGATCTCATCTCCGGCGAACTTTGCCACGGTGAGCTCCACGCGCCGCCAGCCCAAGCCTCTCCTCGCGCCAAGATCCCCTCGGTTGAACGGGAAATCCTTCCCGCCGCCGATTCGTGGTCACGCGAGGCGATTCCCTGCAAGTCCGGCGACCTCGACTCCACCGGAGCTCCGTCGAGCCACCGCGCCATTAACGGTACATGCGCCGGCCTCGTAGAAGATAAACTTAGTGTAGATCCGGATACTCAATTTAGCTCGCATGGGTGCAGCCGGAAGCATGCCTCACGGTTCTCCCCATAGCACTGGTAGTTCTCCGAGTAACCCGGATCCCAGTGCCGTGGAACCAATTTGCCCGGATCCCCTTGCGTTCCTACCACCATATGTTTCCGACATCCGGCTAGCTCAACCATTTTCCGCATCTTCCAGCACCACTCCAGGCCGGATCCCCTCCCTCAAGGAACTCCAAGAGGAACTCAAAGGTCAAGCGAGGATGGCAACCAAAGTGCAGGAAGCGGAAAACAAGAGGGCTTCTAAAGCTCGGATCCGCGAAGGGGAGAACGAGGTCAATGGTGGCCCTGTGAAACCACCGACGTGGAGCTTAGAGAGCTCCAAAACAAGGGTATGATCTCCGCCCACTGGAGCTTCATACGCGACACCGACGTCCCCAAGCCCGGAGCTGGTGAAGTAGTTATGACCAAGGCTTGGGTGGAGCGCGGGCTGTCGCTTCCCTGCTCGGAGTTTTTCCTCTCCATCCTCAACACATACGGGCTCCAGCCTCACAACATCTGTCCAAACTCATACCTCCTCCTCTCCAACTTTGCAACACTTTGCGAAGGGCATCGCGGAATCCGACCGGATGTCAAGTTATGGCAGTTTTTCTTCCGAGTGAAGAAGGAAACAAAAGACAAAGCAATGGTGAACTGTGGGAGCATGACGTTTATGCTCCGACACTGGACGCATGTATCCACCACATGATTCGCACGAATCCGTCCGGTACTGGAACGCCGGATGGTTCTATGAAAAGAACACTTCAGTTCCGGACATCCACGACGGTCTGCCCAAGTTCGTCAACGAGCCTCCGGAAGAACTCGCGAGCCGGAGCTTCGTTCCCTCACTCGCTCAAACTCCTATCCTGGAGAAAGCAGCGCAGAGAATATCCTGGTTATTCCATGACGGGCTAACCGGAGCTCAACTCACTCTTAGCTGGTTCACCCGGCGGATCCAGCCACTGCGGCACAATGCGCGGTTAATCTGCGCATACACCGGGGCGGACGACCTGCTCCGGGCTACCCGCCACGACCTTCCGGCTGACTCCCTCAAAAGGAGAATCAAAACGCTCGTGAAGATAGGCCGGGGCCAACCGGTCCCGGAATTGATCAAGGATATCTACACCAACGACCAGTGTCCTCCGGTAAGCTCTGTTTATTTGTTTCTTCAAACTTCACAAGTTTTTTGGATGTTGACTTTAACTTATACTCATATTTCTTCCAGCTCGATACTTTGGCGGAGGAAAACTTTCGCACCATTCTTCGTGCTCCTGTCAGCGGCGACGGGGCGGAGGAGGTTCCGGATGACGAAGAAGAGGAAGAGGAACAGGCACCTCATAAGGCGCCCCCTCGACCTTCGAAGCTTCCCCGCGCCAAAGCTTCCGGCTCGAAGCGGAGCCGGCGGTGAGGCCTCCGCCAAAAAGCCCAAAACCGTGAAGCCCCCTCCGCTAAATTCGAAGAAAGCGGAGCAAGCTCGTCCGAAAATGCTAGCAACGGCGGCAAACGCTCGCGCCCCATCATCCCCGGCGCCCCGTAAGTTTCCGAGTATGGCGCATCTCTATTTTGATGAAGTTATTTATGATGTGAACCCCTTCGCTTGCTTGTAGGAATCCGAGTACCGCCGCCACCCGGACCACCAGCCAAGAGCCCATTACTAAATACATGAAAAAGTCTCCGGCTGTTGGTCCCCCTACTCCAGCTCCGCCAAGCACATCTCACACTGCTCCTCAAGCGTCCCCCTCTCAAGGTGATCGTTCTCCCCCTCCTGCCGCCGATACTCCACCGGAAATTGTTCCGATTAGTAGCGAGAAGGTGGGCGGGGAAGATCCTAAAGACAAAGGACCTGCTCAAGATGAAGCAGGAGTACAAGGTGAAGGAGAAACTGAAGTCACTTCTTCCGAAAGAGCCGGAGCCGGTGCTGGCGATATTGTCGTGTTTCCGAAGAATTTTGGAGATCCGACTGACCTCACTTCCACCCCCAAGGCATACGCGACTAAGTTAAATGGGAGCTTGAACAAGACTTGCTCAACGCCATGCTGAACAACGCCTGGGGGAAACCTGATGTCGCCACATCGGAGATTCAGGACTTCAAGAAGAACGTCGGCCAGTTCCTCGACAAACTCGTCTGCAAGCAAAAGGTACTCCCCGGTAGCCCCCAAGCATGTAGGCGGAAACGTAGATGCACGTTAGCGCTTAAATGCTTAGACAAATATCACTTCTGGAAAGATTTTTAAGTTGAAGCAGTAGCCCCCAAGCATGATGGCGGAAAGGTTCCGGCAATAATGCTTTAAAGGAATCCACTGATACAGGCCGAATTTTTACTCCTGCTCCGTCTAATTTTACAGGAACAGCAGGCGCTGCATTACGAGCTACACAAAAACATTGCCCTTCAACGCCGCGTTACCTTAAGTCAGGCGGAAAATATCCGGACTCTGAAAGACGCGAATGCAGAACTGAACAAACAACTGGCGGAAGCTCAAGGTTGGTTTCCGCCCTTTGCTCATTACTTAATTCACATTCCGATTTTGACCTGTGTTATTATAGGCGCATCCTCGTCTCTTGTCACAACCTCCTCAGAACTTGAGAACCTGCGCTCCTCGTACCAAGAATTGGAAACGAAACTAAAGGAGGCGGAACTAAAAAGGGAGCAAGCCGAGAAACAGCTGGCGGAGAAAAACTCCGAGCACATCAAGGAGAAAGGCGAATTTGTATTGAAAAGAAATGCCGACAGCGAAACCATCAAGAAGCAGCAGAGAGAGCTCAGTGGGCTCCAGAAGTATATGGAGACCGCGGAACATCACTGGGACTTGCTCAGCGAGAACATCTTGGGTACTATGCTGGAACCTTGTCTAGATGTTTGCTCCGACCTTTTTCTTGTGCTCAATTTGCATACTTATATCCTGATTATCTCGTGCAGAGCCGCTTGGGTATCCGGAAAAGCGTCGGAATTTGTTCCCCGAGACGACCTCCTTCAACTAGCAGGCGATGATTGCAAAGATCTCATCTCCGCCTCCCGGAAGATATGCTACAACTTATCCATCAAGAGGAGTCGTACTTGCAATGTTCGCAAGCTTATTCAAAAGATGGACGTTCTTCCGGAGCTGGTGACGGATCTACAAGCATCATCAGCCCGAGGCGCAGCTGCGATGGCCTTGACCATGTGTTTGGCGCATAACTCGGAGCTTGATCTGGACCAGGTGACCGCCGGCGTTCCTCCGGATGCGAATGTCAATGCGCTCCTAGATGCAGTAAACGGCTACGACACCCGCATCGCGCGCAGGATCCGGCATGAGGAATTCTACGACAAGTTCGTGCTTCCTGCAGACGAGCCCCTGGAAGCCGAACTTCAGAAGGAGCGTGACGCGGAAGCACGACCTGCGGAATCCGGCACCCAGTTTATCTGGACCAGCTCCAAGGATGCCCCCCAAGAGGAACCCAAGGATGGCGCTGCAGCTTCGAAGGAAGAAAGTGAAGAGGACGTGTCATCTCCGGCAGAGGATGCCGAGGAAGGGGACCCAAAGGGCAAAACTTCTCCAGCTAAGGGGGAGTGAAAACTTTCTTCCTGTGGGAAAAACAATGCATCATTTTGGCCCCAGCGAGGGTTTTTAATATAACTTTAAATTCTTAAGTAGCTAGGGACGAAACATTTATGCATGGGCGGAAACAACTTATCCTGCTATCCTTTAATAGTATTTGCATGTTTCGTTTTGTTTGGAAAGCAAGTGCTGATTTCTATGTTTTTCGGCTTACTCGCTTGACCTTCCACGAGCCGGAAGACCTTTAGCCGGAAACGCTCGCCAGCGGCGACGGAGCCCAATGGCAATCCGTCAATAACCGCGGAAACAAGCCCCCAGCCTAGGTGCCGGAAATCGCTACTAGGAATCCACGAGTTCGCAACAGAAAAAATTTCCATCAGAAAACTTAAGCTTACGTCCTAAAGGACGATTTTGAGAAATCACAACTTACATACACGCCTAGGCGGAAATATCCAGCTCTGCGGTTTTAGTCGGAAAAAGCATACACGATCTAAAATGAACAAGTAAAGGAGGTAAAAGACTCAAAGAGTGAACCAAAAGCTTTATTTCATTGATCATGTATGATTGTTACAATGTATGTAATTCTATGCTAAGTGTGGAAAGGACGTAGCTGTGCGATGTTCCAAGGACGCTCTGTTTCGTCGTAGATGTCACCCGGATCCTCCCTTTTGCGTTTCCGGTGCCAATTAACAGGTCTATCCTTTAGCTCTCGGAAATCGACAAGGTAGTACGATCCATTGTGAAGCACTTTGCTAACGACGAACGGTCCTTCCCATGGAGATTGCAACTTATGATCTTTCACCTGGCGAAGGCGGAGAACCAGGTCTCCGGCCATGAACGAGCGATTCCGGACTCGACGGCTATGATAACGCTGGAGCTTCTGCTGGTAAATGGTGGAGCGTTGGTCCGCTAAGTTCCGAGCTTCTTCGATCGGGTCCACGAGATAGCTGTGCGGCCTCGTCAGCGGTTTCTTCATCATAGGTGGAAACTCGCGGTGAATCGTGGATGATGTCGGAGGGGAGCACGGCTTCGGATCCGTATACCAGGAAGAACGGAGTGAATCCTGTTGACCTGTTGGGGGTAGTTCGTAAACTCCACAGGACGGAATCTAACTCCTCTGCCCAAGCTCCGGCTGCGCGGCGCAGCGGTTCTTCAAGGCGTGGTTTTATTCCGGATAAGAGGAGTCCATTGGCTCTTTTGACCTGACCATTGGACCGTGGATGAGCCACTGATGCCAAGTCTAGTCGGATCCCAACGTCATGGCAGTAATCCTTTAATTCTCCTTGAGCGAAGTTCGTGCCATTATCTGTGATTATGCTGTGCGGGATGTCGTATCTCGTCACGATGCTGCAGACAAATTTGAGTGCCGTAGCACCGTCGGCCTTTCTCACTGGCTTTGCCTCGATCCACTTACTGAATTTATCAATAGCGACCAAGAGGTACTCAAAACCGCCAGGAGATGATTTCTTTAACTTACCAACCATATCGAGCCCCCAGACCGCAAACGGCCAGGTGATAGGGATGGTCTTCAGCTCTTGGGCTGGAGCATTTGGTTGAGTAGCATAGTACTGACAACCTCGGCAGGTTTTTACCAACTTGTCGGCATCTTCTTTAGGCGTGAGCCGGTAAAATCCTAGCCGAAAAGCTTTGGCAACGAGGGACCTGGGAGCGGCGTGATGCCCGCAATCCCTGCGTGGATCTCTCTGAGTATTTCAATGCCATCTTGACTGGAGACGCATTTGAGGAACACTCCCGTTGCGCTTCGTTTGTAGAGCTGTCCGTCAACGATTGTGTAGGATCTTGCTCGTCTGATGATCTGTCTGAAGGAGATATGCCCTAGAGGCAATAATAAAGTGGTTATTATTTATATCTTTATGTTTATGATAAATGTTTATATATCATGCTATAATTGTATTAACCGAAACATTAGTACATGTGTGATATGTAGACAAACAAAGAAGTCCCTAGTATGCCTCTTAACTAGCTTGTTGATTAATGGATGATTAGTTTCATAATCATGAACATTGGATGTTATTAATAACAAGGTTATGTCATTGTATGAATGATGTAATGGACACACCCAATTAAGCGTAGCATAAGATCTCGTCATTAAGTTATTTGCTATAAGCTTTCGATACATAGTTACCTAGTCCTTATGACCATGAGATCATGTAAATCACTTATACCGGAAAGGTACTTTGATTACACCAAACACCACTCGCGTAAATGGGTGGCTATAAAGGTGGGATTAAGTATCCGGAAAGTATGAGTTGAGGCATATGGATCAACAGTGGGATTTGTCCATCCCGATGACGGATAGATATACTCTGGGCCCTCTCGGTGGAATGTCGTCTAATGTCTTGCAAGCATATGAAAGAGTTCATAAGAGATCACATACCACGGTACGAGTAAAGAGTACTTGTCAGAGACGAGGTTGAACAAGGTATAGAGTGATACGAAGATCAAACCTCGGACAAGTAAAATATCGCGAGACAAAGGGAATTGGTAATGTATGTGAATGGTTCATTCGATCACTAAAGTCATCGTTGAATATGTGGGAGCCATTATGGATCTCCGGATCCCACTATTGGTTATTGGTCGGAGTGAGTACTCAACCATGTCCGCATAGTTCTCGAACCAGTAGGGTGACACACTTAAAGTTGGATGTTGAAATGGTAGCACTTGAATTATGGAATGGAGTTCGAATATTTGTTCGGAGTCCCGGATGAGATCCCGGACATCACGAGGAGTTCCGGAATGGTCCGGAGAATAAGATTCATATATAGGATGTCATTTTATGTGAAATAAAATGTCGCGGAAGGTTCTATGGAAGGTTCTAGAAGGTTCTAGAAAAGTCCGGAAGAAACCACCAAGGAAGGTGGAGTCCACATGGGACTCCACCACCATGGCCGGCCAGCCCTAGATGGGGTGGAGTCCCAAGTGGACTCCACCATGGGGGAGCCGGCCACCCCCACATGGGAGGTGGGAATCCCACCTTTGGGTGGGAGTCCTAGTTGGGCTAGGTTTCCCCCTCCTATGGAAGGTTTTGGTTTCGGGTCTTATTCGAAGACTTGGACACCAACACTTGGGATCCACCTATATAATGAGGGGCCAAGGGAGGGGGCCGGCCAACCCTAAGACCACAAGCTGGCCGCCCCCCATAGAGTGGCCGGCCACCCCCTCCCAAACCCTAGCTTTGCTCCTCCACTCCATATTGCCCGCGTAGCTTAGCGAAGCTCCGCCGGACTTCTTCACCGCCACCGACACCACGCCGTCGTGCTGTCGGATTCAAGAGGAGCTACTACTTCCGCTGCCCGCTGGAACGGGGAGGTGGACGTCGTCTTCATCAACAACCGAACGTGTGACCGAGTACGGAGGTGCTGCCCGTTCGTGGCGCCGAAACCGATCGTGATCAAGATCTTCTACGCGCTTTTGCAAGCGGCAAGTGATCGTCTACCGCAGCAACAAGAGCCTCATCTTGTAGGCTTTGGAATCTCTTCAAGGGTGAGACTCGATACCCCCTCGTTGCTACCGTCTTCTAGATTGCATCTTGGCTTGGATTGCGTGTTCGCCGTAGGAAATTTTTGTTTTCTATGCAACGTTATCCTACGGTGGTATCGAGCCGTGTCTATGCATAGATGGTTGCACGAGTAGAACACAATGGTTTTGTGGGCGTTGATGCTCTTGTTGTCTTTAGTTTGAGTACTTTGCATCTTTGTGGCATAGTGGGATGAAGCGGCTCGGACTAACTTTACATGACCGCGTTCATGAGACTTGTTCCTCGTTCGACATGCAACTTGTATTGCATAAGAGGCTTTGCGGGTGTCTGTCTCTCCTACTATAGTGAAGATTCAACTTACTCTTCTATTGACAACACTAGTATCACCGTTGTGGTTCATGTTCGTAGGTAGATTAGATCTTACACGAAAACCCTAAACCACGTAAAATATGCAAACCAAATTAGAGACGTCTAACTTGTTTTTGCAGGGTTTGGTGATGTGATATGGCCATGATATGATGATGAATATGTATGAGATGATCATTATTGTATTGTGGCAACCGGCGGGAGCCTTATGGTTGTCTTTAATTTTCATGTTGAGTAGTATTTCAAAGTAGTTGTAATAGTTGCTACATGAGGTGAACAACCATGAAGACGGCGCCATGAACCTTGACGCTACGCCAACGATGATGGAGATCATGCCCGTTGATGATGGAGATCATGTCCGTGCTTTAGAGATGAAGATCGAAGGTGCAAAGACAAAAGGGCCATATCATATCACATATGAACCGCATGTGATGTTAATCCTTTTATGCATCTTATTTTGCTTAGATCGCGACGGTAGCATTATAAGATGATCCCTCACATTAATATCAAGATAATAAAGTGTTCTTCCCTCGTATGCACCGTTGCATTGTTCGACGTTTTGAAGCATCTCGTGATGATCGGGTGTGATAAACTCGACATACAACGGGTGTAAGCCATGTTGCACACGCGGAATACTTGGGTTTGCTTGACGAGCCTAGCATGTACGGACATGGCCTCGGGACAACGGAAACCGAAAGGTTGAACACGAGTCGTATGGATGATATGATCAACATGTTGATGTTCACCATTGAAGCTACATCATCTCACGTGATGATCGGTTTTGGTGTAGTGGATTTGGATCGTGTACCACTTAACAACTATGAGGGATGTTGTATTAAGTGGGAGTTCATTAGTAATTAGATTAAAACATGAACTAATTATCATAAACATAGTACGAGTAGTATTTTGAATTAATTTTGTAGTATTGGCATCCGTTTTCTACCATGCGCTAGTCTTGTTATTGAGATAGAAATACTTGTTAAAATCTGACAAGAAACTTTACGGATTGGTACCGTATTGTTAAAGAATCAAGAATTGATTAAGTCCTATTGCAAACTTTTAGTAAACCTCACATTGTTGATTCAAAGAGCTATGTTTTCAATTAGTACCTAAAGTTATCTTGTCTCCGTGAAACTTGAAGTTCAAATCTGTTTGAAAAGTAAGGAGCTGAAAATTTAGTTTTCAGAAATAATCAAGGTACGAGATATATGTGATATCTAAGACCTTATTGCAAGATGATAGAATATAAATTTGGTGAGACTACATAAACTCATAAGTTTTATGGGAATGTACGAAGGTTGAAGACGCAAGGCGTCCCAATCCTCCAACTATTGGGGCACTAACGATATTCGCATATCCATGAAGTGATTGTCCTTAGTATGCACCGTTGCTAAGACTCGTCGTTTCGAAGCATCACGTGATGATCGGGTGTTATAGATTCTACGTGTGCTTCCAACGGGTGCAAGCCAGATTTGCATATGCGAATACTAAGGTTTAAACTTTATGAGCCTAGCATGTACAGACATGGTCTCAGAAAGTTATCATGAATTGATGGATAAAATTATGAGTGAAATTGTTCATCGTATTACAAATTTACTAATAGTGAAATCTGAAACAATTGTCATATGATGATCAACTTCAAAATAAAGAACCTCAAGGTTATTGGTATTTGACCAACAAACCTAGAAGTTATTGATGTTGAAATGTTTTTCTGAATAATGAGGAAAGCTAAAAGAGAAACTGCAAAAGATATTTTGGCAAAAGAAAAGAAAAGACTAGAAAGTCTAGCTCGGGTGTATATAAATGATATACATGTTATGGTTGTATTCCTAGTTAAGTCACACAATGAAATTCTTGGGTATTAGTACCATATTGGTTGGTATGAAGTGTCATACAAAACAACGCAATACAAGAATACAATGGCCTAAGTGGCTGACAAGGAATATGATAGAAATACACGTACGGAACAAAATAAAGTGTTATTATGTTCGTCGTTGGCATTCTATCTAACCCTTAGAATTTATAATAAAGAACTTAATAATTGTTATTTTGCTCTAGTCAAATGAAAACAATGAGTTGTTCAAATTATGACATTACTCCATGTACGATGGATAAGTTATTATAAATCTTAAATGGTGAAACACACATACATAACACTGACGCTAAAAATGCCATAAGGCAAATGATTTGAATTCCACTTATTTGTGGAACCGCAATTTAGGTCATGTTAGAAAGGATCGCATGAAGGAACTCCATGCAAATGGATTTTGGAGTCATTCGATTTGTTGAATCGTTTGGCACTTGCAAAATCTTTTCTAAAAAGTAATGACTGAAATACCGTTCATAGGCCGAAGAGTTGAACGGGCAACTAACTTAGTGAAAACATACATAATGATATATGTGGTTCACTGGGCATAGTTGTGTGCGGAAGATTCTTCTACTTCATGAAAACTTTCAAACAATGAATTGAGTATATATGTGGATATATTCAATAAGGAAAAGTTTGAAACATTTGAATAGGATTCAAATAAATTTCAGCATGAAGTGGAAATCATCGTAATAGAAAAATCAAATATCTATGATTGGATCATGGTGGAAATATTTGAATTACGAGTTTTAGCGAACATCTAAGAGAGTTATGAAATTGTTCTACAACTCACATTTCTTGGAGTATCATAATGATGATATAGTATCCGAGATATATATCCAAACCTTGTTGGATTAATGATGTGATAAAATATTATGACGCCATTATATTTTTGTGGATTATGCTTTAGTGACTACCGCTTTTACACTAAATAGAGCATCATCATGATCCGTTGAAATGACACCATACAAGTTATGGTATGGGTATAAAACCTAATAGTCTTTTCTTTAAATTTTGGTCTAAGAGTTTACAACCAAAATCGGATGAATGTCTTTGTTGGTTATCCCGAGAGATTTAATTGGGAATTCTTCCCACAAGACAAAGACAAAAGTGTTTGTCAATGTTTCTTATTTCCGAGAAATTGTTTCTAGTGAAGTATTTGAGTGGGAGGACAATATAATTTGATAAGGTTTATGAACCTAAGCATAATGATCAGAGTAGCACAGCATCGGAATTGGTTTCGGAAGCGGTCACGACGATCATGGCTCTCATGACTACAAAGTGTTTTAGCCATGGAGATCGAAGTACATATTGAACCTTGTAGGTATGGTTTACTTTGTGATCAAATAAATGATTTGTGGACAAAGGATTGATTTTGAACAATGATAAACCAACTACAAACAAAGAAGTTATGATGGGCCCTGACTTCGTTAAAATGGCTATACGCCATAAAATCCAAGATAGATGAATACTTTTTGAAAGTAAATGGATCTATGAAATTGATGGACTTGGATGAAATATCCTTGAAGAAGCTCAACTTATTGAAAAGTTATTTACGACAAAGTTCAAAGAGTTGACTACGATAAGATTAGATCTTCCGTAGCAATGCTTATAGTCTATGTGGATTATTCTAGTAATCACTACATATTTCTTTTATGAGATATGTTAGTAGGATGGCAAAATACACTACTTAACAAAAGTGTGTATTAAAAGGTGTATACAAGATACAACCAAGAGTTTTGCTGATCCGTGAAATACTAGATAGGTATACAAACTTCAATTTGATGAAGTAAGTATAGCGGAGTTTGAATCTTCACTAGATGAAATAGTCAAAGAGTTTTTGATTTCATCAGAAACAATGAAGAGGCTTGCATTTGCAAGAAATTAAGTGGGAGCGCTAAGACACATTTATAATACTTTATGTAGGTGACATATAGTTGGTTATAAATGATGTAATTATATACTTGATTAAAAAGGTTTCATTGAGAATTAACTTCAATGAAAGGATATGGATCGAAACAAATTTAGTGTCAAGATCTATGAAGATAGATTGAAACACATAAATAAGTTTAAGTCAAAGTACATATGATGGATATTGAAGAAGTTCAATATAGAAATATTAAGAAAATGTTCTTGTCATGTGAAGGTTTAACAAGACTTGAGTGTATCTGACACTCAATGAGTAAAAACACATGAGTGATTATAGATCACGAATAATATGTACACAATCAGATATCATGTGCTATAAAGTGTTATGAGCATATACCAGAATGATTCATAATGATGATCATTGGACGACAGTAAGAATATCCTTGAGTACTTTAGAAGAACTAAGGATATATATATATATTTTTTTATATGAAGAAATGACAAACAAATCGCTGTAAGGTGTTACACCGATATTGGTTTTGTCACATATAAAATATAATCTCAAATTAGACAAAGTGTTGTTTAAAAGGTAGCACAATGAGCTAGAAGTTGTCTATGCTAGATTTAGAAGAGTTCTAAATATTGTGACGGATTCTACAAAAGAAGGCGAGAGTATGTCATTATTTTGACAATGACAAAGGATGTTAAGTCAAGAGGTTCTTTGAGAACTTGGTGTAGTTCCGACGAGTCGAGAACTTTGAAGCTATATTGTGTGTGACAATATAAGTGACATATTTCGGACAGACGGAATTAAGGTTCCACCGAGAAGATCAAACATATATAATGCCAACTCATTTGGAAATGAGTGATGCGTTGAGACGCAAATGAATTACAAAATACATACGTTTACGAGCGTGTCAGATCCAATGACTAAAAACCTCTCCCGTGAGCAATACATGATAAAGCACCGGAAGGCCAAGGTGTTATATCTTTACAAATGTAAAATAGATTATTGACTCTAGTGCAAGTGGGAGATCGAAGGAGATATGCCCTAGAGGCAATAATAAAGTGGTTATTATTTATATCTTTATGTTTATGATAAATGTTTATATATCATGCTATAATTGTATTAACCGAAACATTAGTACATGTGTGATATGTAGACAAACAAAGAAGTCCCTAGTATGCCTCTTAACTAGCTTGTTGATTAATGGATGATTAGTTTCATAATCATGAACATTGGATGTTATTAATAACAAGGTTATGTCATTGTATGAATGATGTAATGGACACACCCAATTAAGCGTAGCATAAGATCTCGTCATTAAGTTATTTGCTATAAGCTTTCGATACATAGTTACCTAGTCCTTATGACCATGAGATCATGTAAATCACTTATACCGGAAAGGTACTTTGATTACACCAAACACCACTTTGCGTAAATGGGTGGCTATAAAGGTGGGATTAAGTATCCAGAAAGTATGAGTTGAGGCATATGGATCAACGGTGGGATTTGTCCATCCCGATGACGGATAGATATACTCTGGGCCCTCTCGGTGGAATGTCGTCTAATGTCTTGCAAGCATATGAAAGAGTTCATAAGAGATCACATACCACGGTACGAGTAAAGAGTACTTGTCAGGAGACGAGGTTGAACAAGGTATAGAGTGATACCGAAGATCAAACCTCGGACAAGTAAAATATCGCGAGACAAAGGGAATTGGTAATGTATGTGAATGGTTCATTCGATCACTAAAGTCATCGTTGAATATGTGGGAGCCATTATGGATCTCCGAGATCCCACTATTGGTTATTGGTCGGAGTGAGTACTCAACCATGTCCGCATAGTTCTCGAACCGTAGGGTGACACACTTAAAGTTGGATGTTGAAATGGTAGCACTTGAATTATGGAATGGAGTTCGAATATTTGTTCGGAGTCCGGATGAGATCCCGGACATCACGAGGAGTTCCGGAATGGTCCGGAGAATAAGATTCATATATAGGATGTCATTTTATGTGAAATAAAATGTCGCGGAAGGTTCTATGGAAGGTTCTAGAAGGTTCTAGAAAAGTCCGGAAGAAACCACCAAGGAAGGTGGAGTCCACATGGGACTCCACCACCATGGCCGGCCAGCCCTAGATGGGGTGGAGTCCCAAGTGGACTCCACCATAGGGGGGCCGGCCACCCCCCACATGGGAGGTGGGAATCCCACCTTTGGGTGGGAGTCCTAGTTGGGCTAGGTTTCCCCCTCCTATGGAAGGTTTTGGTTTCGGGTCTTATTCGAAGACTTGGACACCAACACTTGGGATCCACCTATATAATGAGGGGCCAAGGGAGGGGCCGGCCAACCCTAAGACCACAAGCTGGCCGCCCCCCATAGAGTGGCCGGCCACCCCCTCCCAAACCCTAGCTTTGCTCCTCCACTCCATATTGCCCGCGTAGCTTAGCGAAGCTCCGCCGGACTTCTTCACCGCCACCGACACCACGCCGTCGTGCTGTCGGATTCAAGAGGAGCTACTACTTCCGCTGCCCGCTGGAACGGGGAGGTGGACGTCGTCTTCATCAACAACCGAACGTGTGACCGAGTACGGAGGTGCTGCCCGTTCGTGGCGCCGAAACCGATCGTGATCAAGATCTTCTACGCGCTTTTGCAAGCGGCAAGTGATCGTCTACCGCAGCAACAAGAGCCTCATCTTGTAGGCTTTGGAATCTCTTCAAGGGTGAGACTCGATACCCCCTCGTTGCTACCGTCTTCTAGATTGCATCTTGGCTTGGATTGCGTGTTCGCCGTAGGAAAATTTTTGTTTTCTATGCAACGTTATCCTACACTCGTCGTGCTAGGACCTCGTCCTCCGACAACTTCTGATCAATGAGGTAGTCCAGGAAAGGCTGGGTCCAAGCCGGAATGATAGCCATCACTTCCTTTGCCGGAGATACTGCCACCTCTGGGTTTTCCGGGTTAGCGCCCTTAGCCGAGGGTATCCGTAAGTGCTCCCGAGAAAATGCCAGGGCGGAATTTGCTTCCTGCCGGATCCGAGCTTGGATAGCATGTCTGCCGCTGCGTTATCGTCTCTCCTGACGTACTTGACTTCGTATCCGAGGAAGCACTTAGCGATCTCGTCAACTTCATCTTTATAGGCCGCCATGACGGAGTTTCTGGCGTTCCAGGTTCCGGCTACTTGTTGTGCCACCAAGTCGGAATCTCCACAGCATATAATGTGTTTGATCCCGATTTCCTTAGCGATGCGCAGACCGTGTAGTAGAGCCTCGTATTCCGCCATATTGTTTGTGACTTCGAAGTGGATCTGCAGAACATACTACAGTTCTTCTCTGGTAGGGGACTTTAGGGTGACTCCGGCTCCTGAGCCTTGATGCTGCTTGGATCCATCGAAGTGCATGATCCATGTTTCTGGTTCCGGCTCCAGACTTGCATCCGGAGCTTCTGTCCAATCTGCAACGAAATCTGCCAAGACTTGGGATTTAACCGCAGTCCTAGGCTTGTAAGCGATGTCGAAGGTGGATAATCCGATGCCCCATTTTGCTGTACGTCCTGTTGCGTCAGCGTTGTTGAGAATCGTCGATAGCGGAGCCTTGCTCACGACTGTTACTGGGTGCTCTTGGAAGTAATGTCTCAGCTTCCGGCTGCCTAGGAATACTCCATATGCTAGCTTCTGAAAGTGAGGGTATCTTTGCTTTGACTCCGTCAGTACCTCGCTAATGTAATAGACTGGTCTTTGGACGTCATATTCATGACCTTCTTCCTTTCGCTCCACCACAATGACGAGACTGATGACTTTGTTGGTAGCTGCCGGAGTAAAGGAGCATTGGCTCGACTCTCTCGGGGCTGCCAAGATAGGTGGGGAGGTGAGTATTTCCTTCAACCCCCGAAGAGCTGCGTCAGCTGCGTCGTCCCAGACGAATTTGTCTGTTTTCTTCAGCAGCTTGTACAAAGGTAGCGCCTTCTTGCCAAGACGACTAACAAACCTGCGATTGCTGCGACGCAACCAGTTAGTCGTTGCACATATTTGAGACAAGTTGGCCGTTTGATACACAGGATTGCCTTGATTTTTTCCGGGTTAACCTCAATGCCTCTGTGAGAGACTATGAAGCCAAGGAGTTTTCCGGCTGGCACGCCGAAGACGCACTTCAGCGGATTCAACATCATCTTGTACTGCGGAGATTGTCGAAGGTTTCGTGAGGTCGCTGATCAAGTCGGATCCTTTCCGGGTCATGACCGCGATGTCGTCGACGTAGGCGTGCACGTTCCGGTCAATTTGGTCCTTCAGGCACCGCTGCATCGTACGTTGGTAGGTGGCACCTGCATTTTGAAACCAAAGGGGATGGTGACATAGCAGTAAGTGCCGAAGGGGGTGATGAACGAAGTCGCCTTTTGGTCAGACTCCTTCATCCGGATCTGATGATACCGGAATACGCATCAAGAAAACACAGAAGTTCCGCTCCCGCCGTCGAATCAATGACTTGGTCAATGCGCGGCAAGGGAAACGGATCCTTCGGACAATGCTTGTTCAAGCCGGAGTAATCGATGCACATTCTTAGTATCTCAGTGTCCTTTTTGGGTACAAGGACGGGATTTGCGACCCAATCAGTGTGGATAACCTCTATTACAAAACCTGCCTCTAGTAACTTAGCTAGCTCCATTCCTATGGCACGGCGCTTCTTATCTCCAAAGCGTCGCATAGCTTGCTTCACCGGTTTAGCCCCCAGGTTTATGTTGAGGTAGTGCTCGGCGAGTTCCCTAGGTACTCCGGACATGTCGAGGAAGGTTGCCATGCGAAGATATCCATGTTAGCGCGGAGGAACTCGACGAGCGCGTCTTCCTATTTGGGGTCCATGTTGGTTCCGTCGAAACCTGCTTTGAGGCGTCACCTACAATGAGGTCGTGCTTCTTGGTTTCTATCGCGGCCTTGAAGGAGGTCTTACGTTCGGAGATGCTGCTTCTTGGTGGTACTGCATCTCAATCGGATCCACCGCGGCTGCTGTAGCCTCGCGGCTCCTCTCCGGATATCACGAGACTGCGAAGGCGGCTTCGCCTAACTCGCATTCATGAGCCTTTTTGTAGTCTCCGGATACGGTAATCATACCTTTGGGACCCGGGATCTTGAGCTTGTTGTAGATGTAGCACGCTCTAGCGTGAAACTTGTGGTAGGTGGGCCTGCCGAAGATGACGTGGTAGGAGCTCTTGAAGGGCACGACCTCAAACGTGATCATCTCTTGGCGGAAGTTATTTGCATCGCCAAAGGCCACGGGAAGTCTGATGCTGCCCGGGAATTTGCCTTTTACCGGAACCACACCATGAAACTCGGTGGTGCTTGTGCTTTAGCTGTTCCTTGGTAAGGTTCATCCGCTCCAAAGTTTCCAGGTACATGTTGTTTAGGCTGGCTCCTCCATCCATGAGGCACTTGGAGAAATCATACCCGTCGATGCGGGGACTTACAACCAAGGCGTAGCACTCTTTCGGAATGATAGTAGGATGATCCTTCCTATCAAACGTACATGGAGTTTCCGACCACCTGACATCTTGCGGCACGGCGGGAGCTGTGGCGTTCGGGATCCGGAGAGCTGATTTGCTTGCACGGACTGTTGGGGTTCCGAGGAAGGTGTGGTACGCGCCCGCACTCTTTTTATCGAAGGGGTTGGGTTTAGCTGCGGATCCGGCTTTGGGATCCGGCGAAGCGTCATCCTCATCCATCGCCTCGGAACTATCTTCCTCCTTGTCCTTGTTCTTTCCCTTGCCTCCTTTGCCACGTGGGCGGTGCTTCCGGGCTCATTTGTATCCTGCTTCCGGGTCAGATTTTAGATCATTGACCCACTTGCAGTTGCGGTTGGTGTGAGTGGACTTCCCTGTAGCCGGATCCAAGTGAGCCAGGCAAGGCATGTCTCTGTACTCTTCATAAGTTTGGGGGGCGCGGGTTCTGGCAGCGGTGACCTCATCGCCACGCTGCTGGCCCCTTCCAGCTCCGCCACCGCGGCCTCTTCCGCCTCCTTGGCCTCCGCGCTAGAAGGCCATGGCGATCAAGTCAGATCCGCCACTCTTTTGGTCATCAGGGGGGTTTTTCCGCTTGGTGCCGCTGCTGCTGCCGTTGTCACGGTTCTTCTTTTGCTTGGTGCGGGGGATTGCTTGTGGCTGCTAGATCTCCGCTGCGTCGTCATCGGCGGCGGTATGATCAACGGCGATGGTGATCATGTCATCCAAAGTCAGCTTATTTGCATTGACCAAGCAGGTCAGCTTGTGCCGCAGTAGTCCTCCTCGCTGCAAGCCACCAATGAAGGCGTGCATTGTTGTGCGGTTATCGACGTTCTCGCACTCATTTCTGCATGCCAACCATCGGGTGAGGAAATTCCTTGATGTTTCACCCTTCTTCTGGATACATGCCTGCAGGTCGCTTGTTGTGGCAGGTCTCTTGTAGGTGCCCCTGAAGTGTTTCTCGAAAGCGTTCTTCAGGTCAAACCAGCCAAAAGATGGAATTCTTCTCGAGGTCGCTGAGCCAGATCCGGGCTGGACCTACAAGGTACAGCTGAAGCATGCGGCAGGCGATGTTAGGGGTTCCTCCGGCGAAGGTTACAGCATTATAGTAATCCTCAATCCAGGTATCCGGCCTTTCCGTGCCATCATAATTCTTCAGATTTCCGGGTAGCTTGAGATTCATCCTTGGCTTTGGCTCCTCTCGAATCATCCTGCCAAAGCATTTTGGGCCAATGTAGTCAGATCTGTACTCGTTGAGGCGTTCTCGGGCATCGCGTGGGCCGCCGCACGGGGTTTTGAGCGGGAGCGGGATCTTCGGCCACCGCCTCCGCCTCGCCTCCGCCGCTGGGTGGCGGTGAAGGGGACCTACGAGGGGGCCTGTAAGATTTTTTGCTTCCGCCTTCTGAATCCTGGCGGTCTTCCCGAGGCTCGCTCCGGCTTCGGTGGCTACCTTCACCTTGGTGATAGTCTCCTCCGTCATTCCGGCTCCGGCGAGGCTCCTCCTGGGCTCCGGCTCGCGATCATTATTCCGGCTCCTTCTGGGCTCGGGCTCATGATCGTTGTTCTGGTTCCGGCGTGGTTCCGGCGTACGCGCCCTGGTCCTTGGCGGCGGCATATTGTCGCGGATGTTAATTCCACCAGCCCCATGGGGCCTGGTGTTTCCGGCTGGACTGCAGCGGCGAGGTGGCGGGGGACGCGGGTACCTGTTAGGCGGAGGTGACGGATCTCGATACTTGTTCCTACCAGTGTACATTGCATCCTTTCCCTTCTTCGGATCTGACGGAGGCGTCTTTGACGACACGGGGATTGGATTCGGGTGCTCCCTTGCTTTTCTTCTGCGCTCCGTGGATCCGGTGCGCGACTCATCATCAGGGTGGCGATTGATACGGGCGTCCTTCTGCGCGGTGGACACACAGTGATCCGGATTGGATTCCAACCTGCGCGAAGTATCGGCCTTACTCTGCTGCTGCATTGCAGAAGCAACGAGCTTGCGGACGTAATCAATATCAATTTCCTCGTCCTTTTTGTTCAGGATTTCCGCCGCTTTCTGCATGTTATCCTTTGGAGTTGCGAGCGGCTGCTGTTCGACGGGGGTTGCGAAGTTGATCCTGCGGGGAGGGACTTGCTTCTCTGATGATTCTATCGGCCTCCGCTTTGTGCGTAGGTCATTTTCACCTCCCACTCTTTTCTCATACTCTTGACTTGCTCGAGTGTTGCGGTGATTTCGCGATCCTGTCTTTCAAAGCGATCCATGAGATGCGCGGCTTCTTCCCTCTCATCCAATATAGCGAGTTGCGGTGTTGGCGAACTTCTTGGGCGTGGCCGGCATCTCCTTTCTAGTGGCCTCTAAAGCCTCCGGATCTGCGGCGTCGCCGGGGGTTATTGGCTTGTTGAGGACGTCGGCTGTGCGACCAAATCCATGCGTGCTTGTGCAACTATTTCCTCCGGAGACGAGGACATCCTCAAACGGACGTTCCCGATCTAACGGAGATCCGGCATTAGATGGTCCTGGGTCGGAAGTGGTGTTTTCATCTTCGCGTTCCTGCTGTTCCAGCGGTGCCACGGTTGCGAGAACCTGCATAGGCTGGGCGGATTCAACTTTGGGCTGATCACCGTATCCGTATTCCTTCACCTTGCGATCGAACTCTTCAGTATCCATGGAGGTGGCATCCCCGGAAATTGGGCTTAGGTTGCCCAAAATCGATTCTTCAACCGGAGCTCCGCTTTCTCCGACAGCCTCTTGCTGATCCGGAGCAGCGTTGTTTTCCGGGACCTCGACCTGCTCGGGACCAGCTCCGACTTCTTGAGGGGCGGTTCCGGCGGTATGGGCCAAGAAGTGAACGAAGTGACTGATACGTCTCCAACGTATCGATAATTTCTTGTGTTCCATGCCACATTATTGATGTTATCTACATGTTTTATGCACACTTTATGTCATATTCGTGCATTTTCTGGAACTAACCTATTAACAAGATGCCGAAGTGCCGGTTCTGTTTTCTGCTGTTTTTGGTTTCGAAATCCTAGTAACGAAATATTCTCGGAATCGGACGAAATCAACGCCCGGGTTCCTATTTTACCCGGAAGCATCCGGAGCACACGAGAACCGCCGGAGAAGGGTGGCGGGGCCACCACACCACACCCGGCGCGGCCTAGGGGGCGCCCCCCCTAGGGTGTGGGCCCCCCTTCGACCTTCCTGCGCCGCCTCTCCGCCTATAAAAAGCCCCTGGATCAGAAAACCCTACCAATTGACGAAACTCCAGAAAGACTCCAGGGGCGCCGTGTAACACCCCAAATTTCAATGAAAAAGAAAGTTAGAGAATTCCAGAAATACAAAATTTTCAAACCAACAAAAACTTTTCTTTTGCATATAGTACCATGCATAGGACTTGTGCATTTGAGTGATATGCCATGATGATTGTTATTACTTGTATTTGTTATGCTCTAAAACCCTAGAGTGATCATGTGAAGATCACCAACCAAATAAATCAAAGTGGAAGAAATTCCCATAATTGAAAAACCCTAAAAACCCTCACATATGCCCTATGGCATTTTTATAAATTTTGACCCTAGACCTATTTGGTCTTCACCATTAGTTGAATAATGTTACTAAACACTTATCACAACTTTTGGAACCAAGGTTTCACTTTTCAAATAATTTTCCAACACATTTCCCACTCACATGTGATGATGACCAAATCTGCCAATTTCAGTCGATCACCACTTTGAGCCCCTGCAATTCAATTTTCTCAAACCAATTCTTGCTAACTCTTTGCACCATTTCAAAGTCAACATCAAGGTGAACAACTTTGATGAAGACCACCCTGCCAAATTCATCTTTGATCACTAGCTATGCTCATCCAAAGTTGCAACTTTATATTAAGATCAACAATCTCCACTTAGCCATTTTGGCCAAAATTTGAAATCTAATTTTTCCACCACTACCTCCATTCATCTCTGGTCAATTACAACTTATCTCAACACTCACTTTTCAAAAAGGTTCACCATTTGAATTATTTCCATTTTGGATATTTTTGTATTTTCCAAAATTGAACACTATTCCTACACTATAGCAAATAGTGATCTACTCAAACTAACCTACTCTAACCAACCCCAAATGGTCCCCTGGTCCCCTCTCTCACTAACCTCAACATAGAAACCCTAGGGAGGGAGAGAGAACAAGCATGGCATGGCCATGCCGGCCACATGCCGGCCATGCCGCACCACCCCCTCTCTCCTTCATCGCCGACCACGGCCACCATGTCCACTGCACTCCACCTCACTCCTGCTGGATCGCCTAGCATCGGCCGTTGTCGAGGAGGAACACGGCACGGGCCGGACAAGCACGCGTCCATGGCGCCACTGAACGCCGCTCGCGTCGCGCGTGTGCACGCCGCGGGCATACACTGGACACGCGCCGCGCCACGACCTCGAGCACGCCCTGGCCCCGCTTGCAACACGTTGAGCATCACCGTGACACCGCAACGCTCCCAGACACGCCCTCGACCACGACCCGCCACCGCCGTCGCCGGAGAAGAGAACCCTGGTCCGCCGCGGACGCGACGGACACGGAAGCAATGCGACCAATTTAGCCGCCGCCCGACCCCCGCTGTCGCCGCCAATAGCATCGCCAGGAGCCGTAGAACACTGCCACCACCTCGCCTAGCTCGATCGCTTGCCGGAGAAGCCGCGCCATGGTCGACTTCTTCACGGCCAAGCCGCACCCTTGGCCATCTATAAATACCGCGTTCCCTGGACGAAGCTGAGCACACCACCACGTTCACCACCCTCCACTGCTTCTCCTCCACCCAACCACTCGCTCGATTCTTGCCGGAGTTGCTCCAATTTGAAGCTCGGAGCCCGCCGGTCACCGCACCTCGCCGCCGTCGATTGGAGCCGATCCAGGAGACGCCGCCGGTGCCAGGAGCTTCGCCGTCGTCCACATCGACATCACGCACACTGCCAGCCACCGCGGGAGCCCTGGTTAGCTCTCCCACCCCCTAGGCTCGCCGCCCGAACCTCTGCTTCTCGCCGGAGAAGACGACGACCGTGCGCCGTTGGATTGCCTTCTAATCCAACGCGCCACGTCGCTCGTACCGTTTCGGGTTTTAAACGCCGCTGACATGCGGGACCCCCCTGTCAGGCAGCCCACGCGGGCACAGACGCGTGGTGGGCTGAGGTGGGCCGTTTTATTTCAAATCGGCCCAGCTTCGTTTTCCCGCCGGCCTGTTTAATTCAAATTCGTTTTAAACATTTTCCAAACATTTTCAATACTGCCCAAACTTTGAAATTAAATAGTTTCCAATTGGCTAAACCAAATTTAGTGAATTTGATATTGTTGAAAAGCCACTGAAATTCTCTATCCAATGCCACTGGCCTCAGGGTCAAATTCTTTGTAGAATTAATGTGACAAAAATAACAAGCCAGGGACTTTTCCCTATTCAAATAATTCTTAAAAATCAACCAAAATAGATATTAAGTTAATTCCAACTCTAATAGCTCACTTTTGACTTACACTAATTGTTTATGCAATAAAATGGTGTGGTCACTTTGCATGATCATGCCATGGTTTAATGAATGGATATTTTGACTAGTTTAACTAGTTGATATTATCCAAAACTATTAAGGTTAAATTGTGTGAAGTCTTACACTTCATTTAAACTTGTCTCACATGAATTCATGGGATGTTTGGACCCCTGGTTCCAAACTCTCTTATATGAATTTCTTGAGATTTAAATCAAATATAGTGTTATTTAAATGGCATGAGGTGTTCCACCTCATTTAAATCATTCTCCCAAATGATGATGATGATGAACATTTGATCTAGGTCAAGATGAGTTCATCCATGATTGTTGGAGAAATTAAATCTTAAGAAGATTTCAATGAGAGGAAATTATTTCTCAAGAACCCTATGGAAACTATCATTTACATATAGAATACAAATCCTATTTAAATCCCACCACCCATGCACCCTAGTTTATTTATGTGTGTGCCTAGAGTAGTGGTGTGTTGATTTGTGATGTGTGGAATAGCCCTGGAATTAGTGAGTAATTATACTCGTATTCAAATTTAGACGGTAGCACTGGAGAGTACGCCGAAGAAGAAGGTTGCTACCAGGAGGAGGAAGAGGAACAGTTTGAAAACTACCAAGGCAAGCTAAATTACTATGCAAGCTTTTATTCTTGCCAAGTGCAAAGCCCCTTGGGGCAAGGCACCATGTCTTACCTTTTCTTATGTGAACCCATCCCAAGTTTTTACTTGTTTTCCAAATGATTTCCTTTTATAGTTAACTTTGGTCAAAACACAAGTTGGTTTTTAGAGTAGTGAGTTAGCCTTTTCCAAGCAAAGCAAGGTAGCACCTCTCATGAATTAGAGCTAGTGCTAATGAACTAACCTTAACTACTCTAGATGGGAACTTTGTGATTTTGAAAGGATTTTTAAACTTTGGAATGAAGATGCATTCCATTGAATGAGTTTTGAAGGTGAATATGACCAAGAGAAGAGGGTGATTTTTGATAAAACATGATGTGGGTTTGAATGCGATACCTTTCCAATTCTCAAGTACCCCCACAATACACGATTATGGGTAGGGCTTAGCTGGAAGTTTATGCGTCTTAGTATGGGTTCCCTCTAAACAAGCGTCATCGGGGTTATGCGAAAGCTGCCTCTACCACAAAAGAAACGATACGATATGATGCGAAAGGAGGTGAATGTCCGGCCCAAGCCACTGTGCGGTTCCCGGAGTTGACGGTTGGTCTTCCTTGGGAGGCCAAGCTCATGGGGAGAGGTGCTCATACTAGGATTCGTAAGTGAAAGGTTATGGTTGATGATCCGCGTCTTGTGTTACGATTATTCGGGGAAATCCCGACGGATGAAATCAAATGTTGTGGCACAAGTGTGCAACCTGCCGAGTGTAAACCTATTCGAATAGCCGCGTCCACGGTTACGGACGGTTGGAAAGGCCATACGGTTTCCGATGTCATATCTTTGAAAATGATGTTGAAAGGTGATGGTGAATTGACTTGTGGTGAATTGAATTGAAATCACCACTTGAATGGTGGGAATGACACTAATGTTCCCCCTTGGGTTAGTTAGCACTTGAATAAGTTTTTCTCAAAACTTTGTGAACCAAAACTAGCTTTATGCAAATAAACTAGAGCTTAGCAAACCCTACTAGAATGTCTAGCACTTTTTCTTGAATTAGTTTGCGAGTACTCAACGTACTCACGGCTTTGTCCCTGGCTATTCAAATGGCCAGAGTATGAAGATGAACAAGGAGATGACCAGCAGGACGCCTACGACAACTAAGCGCCTTCCGACGTCAAGCGTTGGCCTGTGGACTAGAGAGTCCTTGTATCTTACGCTTCCGCTATGTTGAACTATGAACTTGTGTTTGTTTGTTGATCAATAGATCAACTATTCGTGTAATATGGAGCATGTGATTCCAGTTTGTAAGACTTATGGGTTGTAATGAATGATGACTGTGATACTTAACTATTATGCCTCGCAACAACAATATTCCTGGGATTGCGATGTATGACATAATAGGCATTCGGACTTAAAAATCCGGGTGTTGACAAGTTGGTATCAGAGCCATTGTTTGACCTTAGAAGACCTTAGTTAGAATGGGCGTTCTGAAAAATTTAACTTTGAAATCAAATGAAAAGACTTATTTGTGAAAATTTACTACACTCTTGCCTTCGAGACTTTGCCAAAATTTGATCATGTCTATCTTATTTAAATCAACTTAAAACTTTGCCACACTTTGCACTCTCTAACTTACTCATCCAATTCTCTTTCAGATGGAGCCGAATGAACCCCTCAACACCAAGTTCTACCAGCTTGGAAACGGAGGAAGCTTGATCTTCGAGCATGACCTCGACTCCCTGTCGGATCACCTTGGCCGCCCACACCCCGAGTTTCACGGGATTCAGGTGGACGACCAGCGGGAGAGAGCTGCCGGTGGATTATCACTGCCGACTTGAGGGCAAGCTGGAGCCTCCCACCTCGGAGAGGATCCTTTTCTCTTTCGGGGAAAGCAAGCGGCTCGACGGGCTTGCACGTGCTCTTCGAGGAAGCACTTGCTCGTACGTGCGGACAGAATACCGAAGCCCTTCGTGAGGAACGCTTTGCGCATCTCGCACGGCGTAACTGCGACGGAAGACCCATGGATGTGCCACTCCACCCCCGGTTGAGGCACCATGTGGATCACTTGGACTTCATGCTCTACCGGACTCGGAGGGACCTCGACGCCTCTCGCGCTTACGCGGAGCCGGACCCATGCTCACATCATCGAGCGGGGTGAGGCGATCAAGCTACTCAACAACGACCGCGAGGAACCTTCGCCGGCAGCGTGCCAAGAAGGACGCTACGATTCGCCGCCTTCGCGACCGGATCGCGTCACTTGAGGCCGCTTGTCACGGCCCGGGAGGATCGGATTCGTCACATGGAGGAGGACGATGAAGGCATCGATATTCGGGGAGGAGACGCCTTTACGAGCGATGACGATGACTTTGAGGAGGACGAGAACACCGAGGAGGAGGACTACGAGTTCTGGAGGCCGGACGAGGATGACTACGTCCCGATTGATATCGACGATGAGGAGTAGTTGCACTAGTTTCACTTATAGTAGGTGTGAGTTGTATCCCGTCCTTTGTATCGTAGCATGAGAATGGTTCTTAAAACCATTGGAGTATGGGTGTAGTTTGTACTATGTGTTGCATGAATGAATGAATGTTATGTTTGTCATGAAAAGATTGCAAGTTTTCAAATGTTTTTCAAACTAAAATGAACCATAGAATGTTCCCTCTTATCTCATGATCTTCTATACCTTCAGATGGCCCCTCCGAATCGCACCAACGACGCGATGATGCAGCTTACGCAAACCACTGCACGGACCAGGAAACCGAGAGAGCCGAGCGCCAAGCCAACATCATCGCCTTGCGAGAACATCGCCCAAGGCCATGGAAATCATGACCACCCCGGATCCAAGCTCAAGAACTTCCCGAACACCAACCCTCCGGTGTTTAGCAAGACCGAGGAGCCCCTCGACGCCGACGATTGGCTCCGGACTATGGAGAACAATGCGGAAGTAGGCTGGAGTGGAAGCCAACGAGAAGGTGTTGTTCGCCACTCACTACCTCGCTTGGACCAGCTCGCGCTTGGTGGACAAGTACCCGTGCCATGAACGGAGGTCAATTCATGACTTGGGAGGATTTCAAACTCAAGTTCAGCAAGTACCATGTACCCCGGGTCTTATCAAGAAGATGAGGGATGAGTTCCGTGAACTGAAACAAGGTCGCATGACGGTGGTTGAGTACCGCGACAAGTTTCTCACCTTGTCAAGGTATGCCCACGATGAGGCCGACACCGTTGAAAAGAGGAAGGAGAGATTCTGAGACGGGCTGCATGATGAGATGCGGACTGTCCTCGTCAACATCCCCTTCGCCGACCTCGAAGCCCTTGTTGACTCCGCCATCCAGATGGAGGGCAAGTTGAACCAAGCCAATGAGAACCGCAAGCGCCGCATGGCAAATCAGAGTGGATCAAGCCACCCCCAAAAGTTTCGCCCTAGCTCAAGCGGAGGTTTCAATCCGAGACATAACAAACCCCCGATACAGAACTCTCGCCCCGGTTATCAGAACCGAAGTGGAGGAAACTCCAAGCCAGGAGGCTACAACCCCAACTACAACAACAACAACTACAACCGCGCTCCACCTCGAGCCCCGAACACCAACAACACCAACACCAACACCAACCCCAGAACCGGGAGCAATGCCATTCCCGTTGCGAACAAGCAGGACAAGAGCACTATCACTTGTTATGAGTGTGGTGTAGTGGGGCACTACTCCAACGAGTGTCCTAAGCGTCTTGCCAAGCTCGCCGGCAACACCGCTGCTCTGCTCGGCGGCAACGCCGTGTCTCCACCGGCAAGAAGTTCGCCCCCAACAACCCCAACAACCGCAACGGCCGCCTCTACTACATGAACGCCGAAGAAGCCCGGGAAGCCCCGGATGTGAGTGCTGGGTATGTTTTACGTCAACCACACCCCTGCTAGAGTGTTGTTTGATTCCGGAGCATCGCATTCCTTTGTCACCGAAGATTTTGCATCAACAAGTAAAATTCAACCCCTCGGTTTGAAGCATGTTATGATAGTTCAAATCCCGGATCAACCACCAAAGCCGAGAAAATTTTGTAAAAATGTGCCAATCAAAATCCATGATGTTGATTTCTTTGCAAATCTCATCATACTTGGAACCAAAGGTTTGGAAGTTGTCCTAGGAATGGATTTGGATGTCCAAACACAATGGATTGATAAGCTAGCGCCAAGAAAGCCATAACCATGACTAGCAGCACCGGAATCGTAGTTGAGCACGTCTACGAAAAACTACCCGAGAAAATTTACACCGCAACCAAAGTGTATCCAAGCCTACTCTGGATCAAATCGGGGTCGTTTGTCGCTACCACTGATGTGTTTCCGGATGATCTACCCGGTATGCCCCGGACCGGGATATCGAGTTTATCATCGAGTTAATCCCGGAGGCTGGACCCATCGCCCAGAGAGCCTACGGCATGAACGCAGCCGAGCTTGTGGAGCTGAAGAAGCAAATAGATGACATGTTAGCCAAAGGTTTGATCGGACCAAGTGCATCCCCATGGAGATCCCCGTCTTGTTTGTCGACAAGAAGGATGGTGCAAATCGTTTATGCACCGACTATCGTAAGCTTAACGATGTCACCATCAAAAACAAATACCCCTTACCCAAGATCGAAGACTTGTTCGACCAACTCACCGGATCCAGAGTTTTCTCGAAAATTGATCTTAGAAGCTGGATACCACCAACTGAAAATCCGAGCCACCGATATTCCAAAAACTGCCTTTACCACCAGATATGGGTTGTATGAGTACAACGTCATGTCATTTGGACTGATCAATGCTCCCGCTTATTTCATGAATCTCATGAATAAGATCTTCATGAACTTCTTGGACAAATTTGTCGTTGTTTTCATCGACGACATTTTGGTCTACTCCAAGTCCGAAGAAGAACATGAACAGCATCTGGAGATTGTTCTAGAAACCCTGAGACGAGCACCGGTTGTACGCCAAGTTTAGCAAGTGTGAGTTTTGGGCTGGAAGAAGTGGGATTCCTCGGACACATCTTGTCTGCGGGAGGAATTGCCGTAGATCCCGCCAAGATCAAAGCTGTTATGGAATGGAAAGCTCCGACCACACAAGCGAGGTCCGTGCTTTTCTTGGATTAGCCGGATATTACCGCAGATTTGTAGAAGGTTTTTCGAGCATCGCTCGACCAATGACCAACTGCTGAAAAAGGACGAGAAAGTTTGAGTGGACCGACAAGTGTGAAGAGAGCTTTCAACAGCTCAAGAGTAGACTGACAACAGCCCCAATCCTGATCATGCCAGATATCGCAAAGCCCTTTGACGTATATTGCGACGCCTCCAAGACTGGACTTGGATGCGTGCTTATGCAAGAAGGAAAGGTTGTATCCTACCTTTCTAGACAACTCAAGCAACATGAGCAGAACTACCCAACCCACGACCTCGAGCTTGCAGCCGTGGTCTTAGCCTTGAAAGTTTGGCGTCATTACCTCATGGGTAATCGATGCGAGATTTACTCCGACCACAAAAGCCTCAAATACATTTTCACCCAGAAGGAGTTAAACATGAGACAACGCCGATGGATCGAATTGATCAAGGATTACGACATGGAGATTCACTACCACCCGGCAAGGCCAATGTGGTAGCGGATGCTTTGAGTCGGCTTGCCGTGCCGGTTGAACTCCATGCTCGCAACAGAACAGCCTAGTTTGCACCAAGAGTTTGAACAGTTCGGACTTGAACTTGTAAGTGAAGGATTCCTAGCCGGCATCGAGCGCAACCCACCTTGATTGGTCAGATCAAGGAAGCCCGGAAGGACAACGCTAGCATTGATGGAATCAAGAAACGAGATAGCGCGAGGAAAAGCCCCGGATTCACCATTGACGAAGCCGGAGTGCTTTGGTACAAAGAACGCCTCTGCGTACCATCGGACTACGACACTGAAACAAGTCATCCTGCAAGAAGCCCATGACACCCTTTACTCAATCCACCCGGAGGTACCAAGATGTACCGGGACACTGAAAGAACAATTTTGGTGGCACGGAATGAAGAGAGAGATCGGTAGCTATATCGCTAAGTGTGACATCTGCCAGCGAGTTAAGGCAGAACACCAGAGACCCGCCGGACTGTTGCAACCCCTTCAGATCCCAGAATGGAAATGGGACTCCGTAGGAATGGACTTTATCACCGGACTGCCCAAATCCAGCAAAGGCAATGATTCCATATGGGTAGTGGTCGATAGATTGACCAAAGTCGCCCATTTCATCGCCGTCAAAACTACCTATCAAGGCCCCAAGTTAGCTGAACTCTACATCTCCAGAATAGTCGCTTTGCATGGAACCCCCAAATCGATAGTGTCAGATAGAGGATCACAGTTCACCTCAAGGTTACGGCGAGAAAGTGCATGAAGGACTAGGCACTCGCCTAAATTTCAGCACCGCCTATCACCCTCGGACCGACGGACGGAGCGAGAGAGTAAACCGAATGCTTGGAAGACATGCTTAGAGCATGCGTGCTTGGAATACGGATCCAAGTGGGAAGACTGCCTACCTTACGCAGAATTCTCATACAACAATAGTTATCAAGCCAGCCTACAGATGGCCCCCTTTGAAGCCTTGTACGGAAGGAAGTGCCGTACCCCCCTGAACTGGTCAGAAGTCGGAGAGAGTCAAGTTTTCGGCCCAGACGTTCTTCGTGAAGCCGAAGAGAAGGTTCACAAGATCCGTGAGTACCTCAAGACTGCGCAATCCAGACAGAAGAGCTACGCCGACAAGAGACGTCGGGAGATGACCTTTGAGATCGGAGATTTTGTCTATCTCAAAGTATCCCCCTTGAAAGGGATGCAAAGGTTTCAGCTGAAAGGAAAGCTTGCACCTCGCTACGTGGGACCTTTCCAAGTCCTCAGCCGCCGAGGTGAAGTATCTTATCAGCTGGAGTTGCTGAAGAAATGTCGAGTCTGTGCACGACGTTTTTCACATCTCACTTCTCCGGAAATGTCTTGAAGTCCACGAGAAGACCGAAGTGTTCAAGAACATCGATCACCGATCGGTGGATATCAACAAGGATCGACTTACCGCGAAGTGCCGATTCGCATCCTAGAAGAAGCTTACGGAACCACCCGCACCCGAAGCATCAAGTTTCTAAAGATCCAATGGAGCAATCATACCAAGGATGAAGCCACACGGGAACGCGAAGACCTCATGAAGAAGGAGTACCCAGATCTCTTTAGTACCTAACTTTCTTTTTGATCTCGGGACGAGATCTTTTGTAAGGGGGAAGGGTTTGTAACACCCCAAATTTCAATGAAAAAGAAAGTTAGAGAATTCCAGAAATACAAAATTTTCAAACCAACAAAAACTTTTCTTTTGCATATAGTACCATGCATAGGACTTGTGCATTTGAGTGATATGCCATGATGATTGTTATTACTTGTATTTGTTATGCTCTAAAACCCTAGAGTGATCATGTGAAGATCACCAACCAAATAAATCAAAGTGGAAGAAATTCCCATAATTGAAAAACCCTAAAAACCCTCACATATGCCCTATGGCATTTTTATAAATTTTGACCCTAGACCTATTTGGTCTTCACCATTAGTTGAATAATGTTACTAAACACTTATCACAACTTTTGGAACCAAGGTTTCACTTTTCAAATAATTTTCCAACACATTTCCCACTCACATGTGATGATGACCAAATCTGCCAATTTCAGTCTGATCACCACTTTGAGCCCCTGCAATTCAATTTTCTCAAACCAATTCTTGCTAACTCTTTGCACCATTTCAAAGTCAACATCAAGGTGAACAACTTTGATGAAGACCACCCTGCCAAATTCATCTTTGATCACTAGCTATGCTCATCCAAAGTTGCAACTTTATATTAAGATCAACAATCTCCACTTAGCCATTTTGGCCAAAATTTGAAATCTAATTTTTCCACCACTACCTCCATTCATCTCTGGTCAATTACAACTTATCTCAACACTCACTTTTCAAAAAGGTTCACCATTTGAATTATTTCCATTTTGGATATTTTTGTATTTTCCAAAATTGAACACTATTCCTACACTATAGCAAATAGTGATCTACTCAAACTAACCTACTCTAACCAACCCCAAATGGTCCCCTGGTCCCCTCTCTCACTAACCTCAACATAGAAACCCTAGGGAGGGAGAGAGAACAAGCATGGCATGGCCATGCCGGCCACATGCCGGCCATGCCGCACCACCTCCTCTCTCCTTCATCGCCGACCCTGGCCACCATGTCCCTGCACTCCACCTCACTCTACTGGATCGCCTAGCATCGGCCGTTGTCGAGGAGGAACACAGCACAGGCCAGACAAGCACGCGTCCATGGCGCCCTGAACGCCGCTCGCGTCGCGCGTGTGCACGCCGCGGGCATACACTGGACACGCGCCGCGCCACGACCTCGAGCACGCCCTGGCCCCGCTTGCAACACGTTGAGCATCACCGTGACACCGCAACGCTCCCAGACACGCCCTCGACCACGACCCGCCACCGCCGTCGCCGGAGAAGAGAACCCTGGTCCGCCGCGGACGCGACGGACACGGAAGCAATGCGACCAATTTAGCCACCGCCCGACCCCGCTGTCGCCGCCTATAGCATCGCCAGGAGCCGTAGAACACTGCCACCACCTCGCCTAGCTCGATCGCTTGCCGGAGAAGCCGCGCCATGGTCGACTTCTTCACGGCCAAGCCGCACCCTTGGCCATCTATAAATACCGCGTTCCACGGACGAAGCTGAGCACACCACCACGTTCACCACCCTCCACTGCTTCTCCCCCACCCAACCACTCGCTCGATTCTTGCCGGAGTTGCTCCAATTTGAAGCCCGGAGCCCGCCAGTACCGCACCTCGCCGCCGTCGATTGGAGCCGATCCAGGAGACGCCGCCGGTGCCAGGAGCTTCGCCGTCGTCCACATCGACATCACGCACACTGCCAGCCACCGCGGGAGCCCTGGTTAGCTCTCCCACCCCCTAGGCTCGCCGCCCGAACCTCTGCTTCTCGCCGGAGAAGACGACGGCCGTGCGCCGTTGGATTGCCTTCTAATCCAACGCGCCACGTCGCTCGTACCGTTTCGGGTTTTAAACGCCGCTGACATGCGGGACCCCCCTGTCAGGCAGCCCACGCGGGCACAGACGCGTGGTGGGCTGAGGTGGGCCGTTTTATTTCAAATCGGCCCAGCTTCGTTTTCCCGCCGGCCTGTTTAATTCAAATTCGTTTTAAACATTTTCCAAACATTTTCAATACTGCCCAAACTTTGAAATTAAATAGTTTCCAATTGGCTAAACCAAATTTAGTGAATTTGATATTGTTGAAAAGCCACTGAAATTCTCTATCCAATGCCACTGGCCTCGGGGTCAAATTCTTTGTAGAATTAATGTGACAAAAATAACAAGCCAGGGACTTTTCCCTATTCAAATAATTCTTAAAAATCAACCAAAATAGATATTAAGTTAATTCCAACTCTAATAGCTCACTTTTGACTTACACTAATTGTTTATGCAATAAAATGGTGTGGTCACTTTGCATGATCATGCCATGGTTTAATGAATGGATATTTTGACTAGTTTAACTAGTTGATATTATCCAAAACTATTAAGGTTAAATTGTGTGAAGTCTTACACTTCATTTAAACTTGTCTCACATGAATTCATGGGATGTTTGGACCCCTGGTTCCAAACTCTCTTATATGAATTTCTTGAGATTTAAATCAAATATAGTGTTATTTAAATGGCATGAGGTGTTCCACCTCATTTAAATCATTCTCCCAAATGATGATGATGATGAACATTTGATCTAGGTCAAGATGAGTTCATCCATGATTGTTGGAGAAATTAAATCTTAAGAAGATTTCAATGAGAGGAAATTATTTCTCAAGAACCCTATGGAAACTATCATTTACATATAGAATACAAATCCTATTTAAATCCCACCACCCATGCACCCTAGTTTATTTATGTGTGTGCCTAGAGTAGTGGTGTGTTGATTTGTGATGTGTGGAATAGCCCTGGAATTAGTGAGTAATTATACTCGTATTCAAATTTAGACGGTAGCACCGGAGAGTACGCCGAAGAAGAAGGTTGCTACCAGGAGGAGGAAGAGGAACAGTTTGAAAACTACCAAGGCAAGCTAAATTACTATGCAAGCTTTTATTCTTGCCAAGTGCAAAGCCCCTTGGGGCAAGGCACCATGTCTTACCTTTTCTTATGTGAACCCATCCCAAGTTTTTACTTGTTTTCCAAATGATTTCCTTTTATAGTTAACTTTGGTCAAAACACAAGTTGGTTTTTAGAGTAGTGAGTTAGCCTTTTCCAAGCAAAGCAAGGTAGCACCTCTCATGAATTAGAGCTAGTGCTAATGAACTAACCTTAACTACTCTAGATGGGAACTTTGTGATTTTGAAAGGATTTTTAAACTTTGGAATGAAGATGCATTCCATTGAATGAGTTTTGAAGGTGAATATGACCAAGAGAAGAGGGTGATTTTTGATAAAACATGATGTGGGTTTGAATGCGATACCTTTCCAATTCTCAAGTACCCCCACAATACCTGATTATGGGTAGGGCTTAACTGGAAGTTTATGCGTCTTAGTATGGGTTCCCTCTAAACAAGCGTCATCGGGGTTATGCCGAAAGCTGCCTCTACCACAAAAGAAACGATACGATATGATGCGAAAGGAGGTGAATGTCCGGCCCAAGCCCTGTGCAGTTCCCAGGTTGACAGTTGGTCTTCACTGGGAGGCCAAGCTCATGGGGAGAGGTGCTCATACTAGGATTCGTAAGTGAAAGGTTATGGTTGATGATCCGCGTCATTGTGTTACGATTATTCGGGGAAATCCCGACGGATGAAATCAAATGTTGTGGCACAAGTGTGCAACCTCTGCGAGTGTAAACCTATTCGAATAGCCGCGTCCACGGTTACGGACGGTTGGAAAGGCCATACAGTTTCCGATGTCATATCTTTGAAAATGATGTTGAAAGGTGATGGTGAATTGACTTGTGGTGAATTGAATTGAAATCACCACTTGAATGGTGGGAATGACACTAATGTTCCCCTTGGGTTAGTTAGCACTTGAATAAGTTTTTCTCAAAACTTTGTGAACCAAAACTAGCTTTATGCAAATAAACTAGAGCTTAGCAAACCCTACTAGAATGTCTAGCACTTTTTCTTGAATTAGTTTGCGAGTACTCAACGTACTCACGGCTTTGTCCCCGGCTATTCAAATGGCCGAGTATGAAGATGAACAAGGAGATGACCAGCAGGACGCCTACGACAACTAAGCGCCTTCCGACGTCAAGCGTTGGCCTGTGGACTAGAGAGTCCTTGTATCTTACGCTTCCGCTATGTTGAACTATGAACTTGTGTTTGTTTGTTGATCAATAGATCAACTATTCGTGTAATATGGAGCATGTGATTCCAGTTTGTAAGACTTATGGGTTGTAATGAATGATGACTGTGATACTTAACTATTATGCCTCGCAACAACAATATTCCTGGGATTGCGATGTATGACATAATAGGCATTCGGACTTAAAAATCCGGGTGTTGACACGCCGCCACCGTCGCGAAACTCCAATTCGGGGGACAGAACTCTCTGTTCCGGCACCCTGCCGGACGGGGAATTGCCCCCGGAGCCATCTCCATCGCCGTCTTCACCACCATCGCTGCCTCCATGATGAGGAGGGAGTAATCCACCCCCGAGGCTGAGGGCTCCGCTGTAGCTATGTGGTTCATCTCTCTCCCATGTACCTCAATACAATGATCTCATGAGCTGCTTTACATGATTGAGATTCATATGAGTTTGTATCACAATTTATCTATGTGCTACTCTAGCAAAGTTATTAAAGTAGTTCTATTCCTCCTGCACGTGTGTAAAGGTGACGAGTGTGTGCACCGTGTTAGTACTTGGTTTATGCTATGATCATGATCTCTTGTAGATTGCGAAGTTAACTATTGCTATGATAATATTGATGTGATCTATTCCTCCTACATATGCATGAAGGTGACAGTGTGCATGCTATGTTAGTACTTGGTTTAATCTGTTGATCTATCTTACACTACAAGGTTACTAAAATATGAACAGTAATTGTGGAGCTTGTTAACTCCGGCATTGAGGGTTCGTGTAATCCTACGCAATGTGTTCATCATCCAACAAAAGTGTAGAGTATGCATTTATCTATTCTGTTATGTGATCAATGTTGAGAGTGTCCACTAGTGAAAGTCTAATCCCTAGGCCTTGTTCCTAAATACTTGCTGCGTTACTCTTGCTTGTTTATTGTTTCACCGTGTTACTACTCGTCGCAATACTAACACCATCAACTACACGCCAGCAAGCTATTTTCCGGCACCGTTGCTACTCGCTCATACTTATTCATACCACCTGTATTTCACTATCTCTTCGCCGAACTAGTGCACCTATTAGGTGTGTTGGGGACACAAGAGACTTCTTGCTTTGTGGTTGCAGGGTTGCATGAGAGGGATATCTTTGACCTCTTCCTCCCCGAGTTCGATAAACCTTGGGTGATCCACTTAAGGGAAAACTTGTTGCTGTTCTACAAACCTCTCGCTCTTGGAGGCCCAACACTGTCTACAGGAAAAGGAGGGGGAAGTAGACATCAAGCTATTTTCCGGCGCCGTTGCCGGGAGGAAAGGTAAAAGGTACTCACACTCCGGACCTCGGCTACCAAGCTATTTTCCGCCATTGTAAGTACTCGAAGCTATTTCCTTTAGATCCTGCAATTGCAACTTTTTGTTTCTTGTTTACACTAGTTAGGCATAATGGAAAACAACAAAAAAATTGGTGAGCTTTTTAGTCTTTTTCCTGATTTAGAATTGTTTGATGCAAAAATTAAAAAACCTATGGAACCTTATTTGCATGCTAGTAGTGATGTTATTAGTATGAATGCAATTATCGCTAATGCTATGGAGAAGTCTAAGCTTGGGGAAGCTAGTTTTTGTGATCTTTTTAGCTTCCCATCTTTAGGGGAGAAAATTTGTTCGATAATGCTTTATCTCCCATATGCGATAACTCTAATGATGCTTCCGATATTTTGAATCCACCTGCTGAAAGTATTCGGTATAAAATACCTATGAAAATTATTGAACGTGTTATGGACAACCACTATAAAGGGGATGGAACTGTCCATCCTAGAGATCATTTACTTGTTTTTGCACGAATTATGCGGGTTATTCAAGTGTGCGAGTATCTCTATGGATGAAGTGAAGAAGAAGCTATTCTCCGTTTCATTCGTCCGGTAAAGCGGCACATTGGTATAAATTGTTGGAGAATAGACATTCTCTTGGTTGGGAGGAAATTGCATCTCTCTTTTATTCTAAATTTTATCCTCCTCATGAAGTGCATATTGATAGGAATTATATTTATAACTTTTATCCTCGTGATGGAGAGAGTATTTCTCAAGCGTGGGGGAGATTGAAGTCACTAATGCTCAAATGTCCCATTCATGAGCTCCCCCGTAATGTTATTGTTAATAATTTTTATGCGAGGCTTTCAGGACAACACAAGGACTATCTGGACGCGTGTTTGGAAGGATCTTTCACAAGCAAAGAGGTTGAAGCTAGGTGGGATCTTCTTAATCGGATTGAGGACAACGCTGAAGGATGGGAGAACGACAAAGGTAAAGAGTCAGGTATAAATTATGATTATGAATGCATTGAAGCTTTTATGGATACCGATAAATTTCGAAATATGAGTGCTACTTATGGTCTTGACTCTCAAGTTGCTGCAAATCTTTATAAAGCCTTTGCTTCTCATTTTGAATTGCCTAAAAATAATTTTGATAAGTATCATGAACCTTTTAAAGAGGCTTGCATGAAGAATGAAATTGTTGTTAATTATTGCAATAAGCATGCTCAAACTCCTAAGAATGCTATTTCCTATAAGCATGTTAATTTTTGTGGAATACATAGACCTTGTGGAATTAATCAAATCAAAGATGAATATTGTATCCATCATGCTAATGAAAAAAACTAGAAAGTGGTTTAGGGCTCTAGATGATCTTGGTAAAAAAGTTTGTGCCCTCTATCCTTTTATTTGTGAAGTTTGCCATGAAGTGGGTCATTTTAATTTTCAATGCTCCTCCAATGATAATTTGAACCCAATGAGTGCTGCAAATTTGTATTGTGATGATGAAATTACTCCTAATCAGCATGATGAACTTACTTTATTTTTGGGGTGTGAAGAACTGTCGAGAAAAATCTCTTTGTTACATATGAGTGATCTTGATATTGATGATGTCCTACATGGGTGTTTTTCTTATTGCATTGATAATAGCCATACAAATACTTACATACAAAGTATTTTAGAAGATGACACCTTGCCAAAATATGATAGGACCGCTGTGTGTTTTCAACTAATTAATGAAAAGGAGGGATCCTCCCAAGTTTCTTCTATTGTTTCTGAAAGTAAATCAGGTTATGCGGACAAGCTACCCTTCAAGCCTTTTCCTCCTAAAGAAGGGAACGAGGAGAAGGAAGAGACAAAGAAGAAGAAGAAGAAGAAGAAGAAGAAGAAGAAGAAGAAGAAGAAGAAGAAAAAGGAGAATAAAAAGAAAGAGGTAACGGCGTATCCCCGCGTGAATGAGATAACAATAGGTAACCGTAAGTATGTTGCTCCTAATGATTATTGTGATAATGAATCTGAATATGATGATCTTCCTATGCCCTTTACATACATTAGCAATCATGATTTGAATGAGCACACTACTTTTGATATTGCAAATCTCTGGGAAACTAATTCTGAAAATGATGATGATAATAATTGCCATAGTGTCAGTATTATCCATGCTTCCTCCCATAATGATATAGAAAGCTGTAAGCTTGGGGAAGAGGTGTTTGAAAATCCTTTTGCTACTGATCATTATGTGTTTGATACATCTCCTTCTAATAACAATGATGGTATGGTTATAGATAAACCGACTGTGAAAGATAACTATTCTATTTCTTATGATGACAACGTGCCTCCAGATCTTTGATGATTATTATAAAGAATGCTATGATATAGGTTATAATTATCCTTATGAAACTTGTCATAGTCATGATTGGATTACCAAAAACAATTCTTTTAATATGCAACTTGTTTACCATGTTCAAATTCTTGATAATAATCTTGCTCCAATTACTAATAATGAGAATAACTCTTCTTATGCCAAAATTAATGATACTTCTATGCATATGAACCATGATAAGAATGTTTTAAGTGATGGGTATATTGTGGATTTCATCAATGATGCTACTGAAAGTTATTATGAGAGAGGGAAATATGGTTATATGCATCTTAATAATATTAAGTTTCCCCTCTTTATGTTGAGAATCTTGAAGTTACTCGTGTTTTATCCTCTTATGCTTGTCACTTTGTTCTTCATGAATTCATTTGTGTACAAGATTCCTCTTCATAGGAAGCATGTTAGACTTAATTTTTTTTTGAATTTGCCTCTTGAAGCTCTCTTTTGCTTCAAATACTATTTCCCGCGAATGGATTATTAAAACTACTGAGCCCATCTTAATGGCTATAAAGAAAGAACTTCTTGGGAGATAACCCATGTGTTATTTTGCTACAGTACTTTGTTTTATATTTGTGTCTTGGAAGTTGTTTACTACTGTAGCAACCTCTCCTTATCTTAGTTTTGTGTTTTGTTGTGCCAAGTAAAGCCGTTGATAGAAAAGTAAGTACTAGATTTGGATTACTGCGTAGTTAAATATTTCTTTGCTGTCACGAATCTGGGTCCACCTCCCTGTAGGTAGCTCAGAAAATTAAACCAATTTACGTGCATGATCCTCAGATATGTACGCAACTTTCATTCAATTTGAGCATTTTCATTTGAGCAAGTCTGGTGCCATTTTAAAATTCGTCAATACAAACTGTTCTGTTTTGACAGATTCTGCCTTTTATTTCGCATTGCCTCTTTTGCTATGTTGGATGAATTTCTTTGATCCATTAATGTCCAGTAGCTTTATGCAATGTCCAGAAGTGTTAAGAATGATTGTGTCACCTCTGAATATGTTAATTTTTATTGTGCACTAACCCTCTAATGAGTTGTTTCGAGTTTGGTGTGGAGGAAGTTTTCAAGGATCAAGAGAGGAGTATGATGCAACATGATCAAGGAGAGTGGAAGCTCTAAGCTTGGGGATGCCCCGGTGGTTCACCCCTGCATATATCAAGAAGACTCAAGCGTCTAAGCTTGGGGATGCCCAAGGCATCCCCTTCTTCATCGACAATATTATCAGGTTCCTCCCTGAAACTATATTTTTATTCCATCACATCTTATGTGCTTTGCTTGGAGCGTCGGTTTGTTTTTGTTTTTTTGTTTTGTTTGAATAAAATGGATCCTAGCATTCACTTTATGGGAGAGAGACACGCTCCGCTGTAGCATATGGACAAGTATGTCCTTAGGCTTTACTCATAATATTCATGGCAAATTTTCTTCTTCGTTAAATTGTTGTATGGTTGGAAACGGGAAATGTTGCATGTGGTAGTGTATAATAAAATACTTGTAGAACATTGAGCTTTGATAACTTGATTCTTTGCAAATGTTTTGAGATATTTAGATGGTAAGGCTTGCTGGATAAATGAGTTAAAATTAGTAGTGGATTGTTGTCTTTAAGCTTGTGCCGTACTACAAACTCTATTTAAATAGTTGAAGGCGTAGTTGGACTTGATAGCTTTCCATGTCTGAGAGTTCATCGTAATAACTAAGTTGTGCTTGAAGGTCGAGGGAGCTAGCGGGGTACTTGTGCCACCGTGAACGGCCCTCCTTGGAGTAAATTTTAATCATGCTCTTAATGATGAACCTGCTAGTTGTTTGCAATAAGCTTGTGAGTTCTTTTTGACTAATGTTAAGCTACGGTTTTTGGCACTTCCACCATCCAAATTTGCTAGCCTCTTCGGTACCGTGCATTGCCTTTTGCTCACATTGAGAATTGTGCATACTTCGCCAGGTACATCCAAACCCGTGGGAGAACTTTCTCTTGTTCTCCTACACATAAGCCCATACATCTCCTCAAAACAACCACCATACCTACCTACCACGAGCATTTCCATAGTCTGTTCCGAGATATATTGCCATGCAACATCCATTTTTACATTACATGCCATGTTGTCATTTATTATTTATATATTGCTTTGCATGATCATATACTAACTGATGTGTGGTTTACCCATGTTACGCTAGATCATTGCACATCCTGCTACATCTGCGAGAGGCATACGATTTCATACATCATGTTTCATTCATTATGAGTTATTTGTACCAAAAAGTGTGTTGTCATATTAGGATGTTGCCCCTAAAAATGGAAAGAGCCGTGGAGGCCATCAAAAGAAAAGAAAAAGAGAAGAAAGAAAAAAATGAAAAGAAAGAAAAAAAAGAAAAAAAGAAAAAAAAAGAAAAAAAGAGAATAAAGAAAAAGGGGGCAGCATTACTATCTTTTATCCACACTTGTGCTCATGTTTTAGCACCAGCATTATTCATAGTCATCATTTGTGCTCATGTTCAGCACCTACATTCATATGAGAGAGTTTTCATGTTTTACTAGTATAACTATGTGGGGAATTTACACTATAGAACTTGGGTTGTATATTCCAATGATGAGCCTCCTCAAAAGTGCTCTAGGTCTTCGTGAGCAACCAAGTTGGATGCACCCCCACTAGTTCCATTGGAGAGCTTTCATACACATATAGCTCTATGTGCATCCGTTGCATGGCAATCACTACTCCTTGCATAGCTTCGATCATAAGGTTTCCTCTTGTCTAATGGTCATTTACAGCTTTGCAAGCCTTTCTTCCATTTGGCCTTCCAAACCCCCATTGACGTTCTTTATGCCATAACATCCTGGTGCTAATACCAAATGCTTGCGCTCACCGGTTGAGTAGACTTCGAAACAGTTGATTCATGATGTTCATGTTTATGTTTACTTGACTGAATCCTTCTTATGTTGTGAAAATTTACTTGATGCTTGGAATGAAGGATAGAACTTCTATGCTGAATACTTAATACATCTTTAATGAACTTTGTACGGTTGCATGTCTTTAAAGCAATAGTTCATGAAAACTTTTAGCTTGTCTAACTCTTGCATTATCATCTCTTATGTCAATATAGATACTTGCTTTGAATGATTTGATCTCAGCTCATATGCTTTACAAATAGTATGATCAAGATTATGATGGCATGTCACTCTAGAAATTATCTTTGTTATCGTTTTACCTGCTCGGGACGAGCAGAACTAAGCTTGGGGATGCTGATACGTCTCCAACGTATCGATAATTTCTTGTGTTCCATGCCACATTATTGATGTTATCTACATGTTTTATGCACACTTTATGTCATATTCGTGCATTTTCCGGAACTAACCTATTAACAAGATGCCGAAGTGCCGGTTCTCGTTTTCTGCTGTTTTTGGTTTCGGAAATCCTAGTAACGAAATATTCTCGGAATCGGACGAAATCAACGCCCGAGTTCCTATTTTACCCGAAGCATCCGGAACACACGAGAACCGCCAGAGAAGGGTGGCAGGGCCACCACACCACACCCCGGCGCGGCCTAGGGGGGGGCGCGCCCCCCTAGGGTGTGGGCCCCCCTTCGACCTTCCTGCGCCGCCTCTCCGCCTATAAAAAGCCCCTGGATCAGAAAACCCTACCAATTGACGAAACTCCAGAAAGACTCCAGGGGCGCCGCCACCGTCGCGAAACTCCAATTCGGGGGACAGAACTCTCTGTTCCGGCACCCTGCCGGACGGGGAATTGCCCCCGGAGCCATCTCCATCGCCGTCTTCACCGCCATCGCTGCCTCCATGATGAGGAGGGAGTAATCCACCCCCGAGGCTGAGGGCTCCGCTGTAGCTATGTGGTTCATCTCTCTCCCATGTACCTCAATACAATGATCTCATGAGCTGCTTTACATGATTGAGATTCATATGAGTTTGTATCACAATTTATCTATGTGCTACTCTAGCAAAGTTATTAAAGTAGTTCTATTCCTCCCGCACGTGTGTAAAGGTGACGATGTGTGCACCGTGTTAGTACTTGGTTTATGCTATGATCATGATCTCTTGTAGATTGCGAAGTTAACTATTGCTATGATAATATTGATGTGATCTATTCCTCCTACATATGCATGAAGGTGACGAGTGTGCATGCTATGTTAGTACTTGGTTTAATCTGTTGATCTATCTTACACTACAAGGTTACTAAAATATGAACAGTAATTGTGGAGCTTGTTAACTCCGGCATTGAGGGTTCGTGTAATCCTACGCAATGTGTTCATCATCCAACAAAAGTGTAAAGTATGCATTTATCTATTACGTTATGTGATCAATGTTGAGAGTGTCCACTAGTGAAAGTCTAATCCCTAGGCCTTGTTCCTAAATACTTCGTTGCGTTACTACTGCTTGTTTACTTGTTTCATCGTGTTACTACTGCTGCAATACTAACACCATCAACTACACGCCGACAAGCTATTTTCCGGCACCGTTGCTACTTGCTCATACTTATTCATACCACCCGTATTTCACTATCTCTTCGCCGAACTAGTGCACCTATTAGGTGTGTTGGGGACACAAGAGACTTCTTGCTTTGTGGTTGCAGGGTTGCATGAGAGGGATATCTTTGACCTCTTCCTCCCTGAGTTCGATAAACCTTGGGTGATCCACTTAAGGGAAAACTTGCTGTTGTTCTACAAACCTCTGCTCTTGGAGGCCCAACACTGTCTACAGGAAAAGGAGGGGGAAGTAGACATCAGTGACACCTTTGCTTTTCTAACACCTGGGAGACCCAGGTGAATCTGCATTGGTCTTCCACCTTTACTTCCTGCTCAGGGGCGGATTGGGTGGGTTTTGATTTTTTCCAGATCTAAGGTGGAATCTTTGCTAGGAAGTTCCTGCGTCTCAGATCGGATCTTCGCGGCTCGCGTCTGCTCGGCGGCGGTCGCGTCGGCGCTACTTACCGGTGGGTTTCCGTTGGAATCGACGGTTTCCCCGATGAAGATGTGTATGCCGCCAAGCGGGACGATGGAGAGCTTGACGGGGTCGGTTTTAGCCGGAATCCAGCACTCATCCGGAGGGACGATCGGCAGATTTCCGGCGTAAAGGACACGCCCCACAGCGATGGTGTCGTCGAAGCTTCCCATGGCGGAACCCTCCCGGTTCCAGCCTCCAGACGCCGCAGGCCCCACGGTGGGCACCAACTGTCGTTGCCTATTCGACGGTGCCTCGGAGGAGGGATCCTCACGAGGGGGAGAAGAAGTAGGGGCCATAAGGCGGAGTGCACACGGGACGGTGGTACGCGATTTACCCAGCTTCAGAACACCTGCACGATGACGGGGCCTACTGCTGCTTGTACCGGAATTATCGCGGGCGCTTTCGCGTTGTTACAATGAGTTGTGGTTGTGCCCCTAGGGCTCCCAGGATCCGGCTTATAAAGACGCACAGATCTAGGGTTTACATGGAGAGTCCTAGCCGGAATACAAGTTGCCTAACTACGGTACAATGTCTTGCCGTGTACGTCAAGGATCCGCCTTCCGTCTTGGCCGTGCTGGATCCGGATACTTTATGGGCCTCCACGGATCCGGCCTCTTCGTAGGTCGGTTGAGATCCGGCTTCCTGTTCCTGGGCTGGACTTCATCCTTCAGGATCTACAGCAACTAGGCCGCCCGATGGACCACATGCCACCATCACCGTCTGTGGGCCACCCGGGCTTGCCGGATCCAGGCCATGTCATTGATATACCCATAAAGTATACCCACAACAAGTAGTATGAGAGCAATAGTAACAGTAACACAGCAGCAGTAGCAATAACACAGGAACAATGGCACCGGAAAATAGTTGATACTACTTCCAATGACATGTAGAACGAGTATATAATGATGAGAGATGGACCGGGGTTCCCAGCTATCTACACTAGTGGTAACTCTCCAATAACAAGTAACAAGTGTTGGGTGAACAAATTACAGTTGGGCAATTGATAGGATTCAAAGCATTAAGTTAGAACATCCGACTTATTAATCATGTAGGCATGTTTTCCATATATAGTCGTACGTGCTCGCAATGAGAAACTTGCACAACATCTTTTGTCCTACCGGCCGGTGGTAGCCGGGCCTCAAGGGAATCTCTCTTGGATATTAAGGTACTCCTTTTAATAGAGTACCGGAGCAAAGCATTAACACTTGGTGAAAACATGTGATCCTCATATCTAAGCCTTCCCCTCCAGTTGTCCCAATTTCTGTCACTTTGGGGCCTTTGGTTCCGGACATAGACATGTGCATACAACTTGTAGATACAATCTAAGCAATAAGTATAGAGCTTAAATCTAAGATCATGCCACTCGGGCCCTAGTGACAAGCATTAAGCATAACAAGATTGCAGCAACAATAACTTCACAAACTTTATAGATAGACTAATCATAATGTATCATCCATCGGATCCCAACAAACACAACACCGATTACATCAGATGGATCTCAATCATGTAAGGCAGCTCATGAGATCATTGTATTGAAGCACATGGGATAGAGAGTACCAACTAGCTACAGCTAGAACCCGTAGTCCATGGAGGAACTACTCACGGAGCATGATAGAGGCGGTGGCGTCGATGGAGATGGCTTCCGGGGGCACTTCCCCGTCCCGTAGGGGTGCGGAACGGAGACTTCGTCCCCCAAATTGGACTTTCGGGATGGCGGCGGCGCCCACGGAGTCTTTTACGGAGTTTCGTCAAAAGGTATCGAGTTTTTAGGTCGAAAGGGCTTATATAGGCGAAGAGGCGGCGCGGGAGGGGCAACAGGGTGCCCTCCCCATAGGCCGGCGCGGCCAGGGGCTGGCCCGCGCGGCCCTATGGTGTGGGGGCCCCGGGCCTCCCTCCGACTCCCCTTCGGTGTCCTGGTCCGTCTCGGTGAATTATGATCTTTGGTCTTCGTTTCGTCGAATTCCGAGTATATTGCCCGAACAGCCTTTACGGAACCAAAAACAACGAGAAAACGAGAGCGGCATCTGTGGCATCTTGTTAATAGGTTAGTTCCGGAAAACGCATAAAAACATTATAAAGTGCAAGCAAAACATGTAAGTATTGTCATAAAACAAGCATGGAACATCAGAAATTATGGATACGTTGGAGACGTATCGGCATCCCTAAGCTTAGTTCCTACTCGTCCTCGAGTAGGTAAACGATAAAAAGAATAATTTCTGTAGTGACATGCTACTTACATAACCTTGATCATACTATTACAAAGCACATGAGATGAATGAAGTGACTCAAGGCAATAATATATAGTTGCTAACAAATAGATAACATATAACAAAACTTTTCGTGAAGAGTACTTTCAAGACAAGCATCAAAAGTCTTGCACAAGAGTTAACTCATAAAGCAATAGATTCAAAGTAAAGGCATCGAAACAACACAAAGGAAGATTTAAGTTTCAGCAGTTGCTTTCAACTTTCAACATGCATATCTCATGGATAATTGTCAACATAAAGTAATATGATGAATGCAAATAAGCAAGTATGTAAGAATCAATGCACAGTTGACACAAGTGTTTGCTTCTAAGATGGAAGGAAGTAGGTAAACTGACTCAACATAAAGTAAAAGAATGGCCCTTCGCAGAGGGAAGCATTGATTACTATATTTGTGCTAGAGCTTTGGTTTTGAAAACATAAAGAGAGCATAAAAGTAAAGTTTTGAGAGGTGTTTGTTGTTGTCAACGAATGGTAGTGGGCACTCTAACCCCCTTGCCAGACAAACCTTCAAAGAGCGGCTCCCATTTTATTTTTATTTTTGTGTGGCACTCCTTCCAACCTTTCTTTCACAAACCATGGCTAACCGAATCCTCGGGTGCACGCTAACAATCTCATACCATGAAGGAGTGCCTTTTTATTTTAGTTTTATTATGATGACACTCCTCCCCACCTTTGCTTTCACAAACCATGGCTAACACGAATCCTTCGGGTGCCGTCCAACAATCACATACCATGGAGGAGTGTCTATTTTTGTTAATTAATTTGGGATCGGGAATCCCATTGCCGGCTCTTTTTGCAAAGTTATTGGATAAGCGGATGAAGCCACTAGTCCATTGGTGAAAGTTGCCCAACAAGATTGAAAGATAAACACCACATACTTCCTCATGAGCTATTAAACATTGACACAAATCAGAGGTGATAAATTTTGAATTGTTTAAAGGTAGCACTCAAGCAATTTACTTTGGAATGGCGGAGAAATACCATGTAGTAGGTAGGTATGGTGGACACAAATGGCATAGTGGTTGGCTCAAGGTTTTGGATGCACGAGAAGCATTCCCTCTCGGTACAAGGCTTTGGGCTAGCAAGGTTATTTGAAGCAAACACAAGTATGAACTGGTACAGACAAAACTTACATAAGAACATATTGCAAGCATTATAATACTCTACATCTGTCTTCCTTGTTGCTCAAACACTTTTACCGAGAAAATATCTAGACCTTAAGAGAGACCAATCATGCAAACCAATTTCAACAAGCTCTACAGTAGTTCTCCACTAATAGGTTTAAACTACATGAAAAAACTTAATCGTGATCTACTTGAGAGCTCAAAACAATTGCCAAGTGTCAAATTATTCAAGACAATATGAGGCATTTTACGTTTCCAACCAAATAACCATAAGTGATGTAGCTTCCAACTTTTATCATTGAACATTAAAAGTAAAACGAAGAACAAGTGTTCATATGAAAAAGCGGAGCGTGTCTCTCTCCCAAACAAGGATTGCTAGGATCCGATCTTATTCAAACAAAAACAAAAATAAAAGCACATAGACGCTCCAAGTAAAGCACATATGATGTGACCGAATAAAAATATAGTTTCAATAGAAGAAACCTGTTAAGTTGATGAAGAAGGGGATGCCTTGGGCATCCCCAAGCTTAGATGCTTGAGTCTTCTTGAAATATGCAGGGATGAACCACGGGGGCATCCCCAAGCTTAGACTTTTCACTCTTCTTGATCATATATCATCCTCCTCTCTTGACCCTTGAAAACTTCCTTCACACCAAACTTCTCATAAACTTCATTAGAGGGGTTAGTACTCAAAAAACTTGAATCCACCTTGGTCCTATAGTGACACATTGCAAGAACTCAATAAAACATTAGCTACAGCTCTCCACGTCTAGAAAGCCTTGCTTAAAGTCCACAAGAGACAATGCAAAAAAACAGAGACAGAATCTGCCAAAACAGAACAGCCAGTAAAGACGAATTTTAAAGAGGTACTTCCGTTACTCAAATCAGAAAACTCAAAACTAATGAAAGTTGCGTACATATCTTAGGAACACGCACGTAAATTGGCATATTTTTCTGAGTTACCTACAGAGAAAACAGCCCAGATTCGTGACAGATAGAAATCTGTTTCTGCGCAGAAATCCAAATCTAGTATCAAGCTTCGATTAGAGGCTTCACTTGGCACAACATTGCAATAAAATAAATATTTGGAGAGGTTACTACAGTAGTAACAACTTCCAAGACACAACAAAACAGTAGCAAAATAAACACATGGGTTATCTCCCAATAAGTTCTTTCTTTATAGCCATTAAGATGGGCTCAGCAGTTTTAATGATGCACTCGCAAGAAATAAGAGTTGAAGCAAAAGAGAGCATCAAAAAGCAAATTCAAAACACATTTAAGTCTAACCCACTTCCTATGCATAGGAATCTTGTACACAAATAAATTCATGAAGAACAAAGTGACAAGCATAAGAAGGTAAAACAAGAGTAACTTCAAAATTTTAAGCATATAGAGAGGTGTTTTAGCACCATGAGAATTTCTACAACTATATTTTCCTCTCTCATAATAATTTTCAATAGTTTCATGAAAAAACTCAATAATATAACTATCACATATAGCATGCTTTTCATGATCCATAAACACATAATTTTTATCAAGCTCAAAAATAGTGCGATTAAAACTTTCAAACACACTTTTATCAATAATATAACAAGATGGTTGATCAATCTCAAGAGATATGGGACTCATAGATAATGTCAAGACCTCTCCAATCCCATTTTCATTAGTAGTACAATTAATATTATCAAGTAACATAGGACCATCATCAAGAGCTTTATCATAAACATTTGCTACGCAAAATTCTTTAGTACCATGCATTTCGACACCAGGCACAAACAAAGAATTATCATAAGATTTATCAAAGTAGCATGGATTATCATAAATAACAGTAGCATAATTATTCTCACAAGTTTTACTCATAGGGAATATTTCAAGAGAATCCACGGGAACATAACATTCAACCTCTTTCGGTAAGCATGGAGGACAATCAAATAGTGTAAGAGATAAAGAGTTACTCTCATTAGAAGGTTGGCATGGGTAGCTAATCCATTCTTCCTCCTTTTGTTCATCACTGTCCTCTTCTTTTTCATCTAATGAGCTTTCAGGTTCATCAATTTCCTCATCTTTTTCATCCAATGAGCTTTCAGGTTCATCAATTTCTTCTTCCACGAGTCCCCGCAAATTGTGAGTGCATTCTTGTGCATTAATGAGTCTCTCTTTATAATCAATGATATAAGGATTATCGGTGTAACTTTCATTGCAAAAATTAAGGATAGAAGAGACATAATCTTTGAGGTCCTTACAAACAACACAAGTTTCATAATTTTTAACCATGAAGGATTCTATCTCGGAGGCTCCCATAAATATGACAAATTGTTCTACCTCTTCAAACCCAAAATGAATATAGCTATTCCGATTATAGTTCTTAATTAAAAATTCCTCACTAAAGCCACATTGAAATTTAAGATGTTTAGTGTCCTGTTGAGAGCAACAGTTTATATCATGGCGTTTAAGCAAGATTTTAGCAATTGTATTCAATTTTTCTATAACAGCACTCATCACTTTTCCCGCTCTTGATTCTCTATAATTATTATAATATTCTATAAGCTCCAAGTAGGTTGTAGGTTCTCCCATAGCAACAGTTTTTAATTTTTAGGTTTTTCAAATTTTTATGGATTTTCGGGTATATAGGGAAAATAAAACAAGACAAAAAGAAACTAGGCAAAAGTAAACTAAGCAAAATAATACTAGACAGAAATAAACTAAATAAAGTAAACTAAGCAAAACAAAATAAAATAAAATAAAAACAGAGATAGAGGTAGAGTGTACTCCCCAGGTGAACTTATGAGTAGAGCTATGCCTCCCCGGCAACGGCGCCAGAAAACAGTCTTGATAACCCACAAGTATAGGGGATCGCGGCAGTCTTCGAGGGAAGTAAAACCAAAATTTATTGATTTGACACAAGGGGAGGTAAAGAATACTTATAAGCCTTAATAACTGTGTTTTCAATTCAGCTGCACCTAGAAAAGCACTAATAACATGGGTAATGTGAAAGCAGCAGTAGTATGAGAGCAATAGTAACAGTAACACAGCAGCAGTAGCAATAACACAGGAACAATGGCACCGGAAAATAGTTGATACTACTTCCAATGACATGTAGAACGAGTATATAATGATGAGAGATGGACCGGGGTTCCCAGCTATCTACACTAGTGGTAACTCTCCAATAACAAGTAACAAGTGTTGGGTGAACAAATTACAGTTGGGCAATTGATAGGATTCAAAGCATTAAGTTAGAACATCCAGCTTATTAATCATGTAGGCATGTTTTCCATATATAGTCGTACGTGCTCGCAATGAGAAACTTGCACAACATCTTTTGTCCTACCAGCCGGTGGCAGCCGGGCCTCAAGGGAATCTACTGGATATTAAGGTACTCCTTTTAATAGAGTACCGGAGCAAAGCATTAACACTTGGTGAAAACATGTGATCCTCATATCTAAGCCTTCCCCTCCAGTTGTCCCAATTTCTGTCACTTTGGGGCCTTTGGTTGCAGACATAGACATGTGCATACAACTTGTAGATACAATCTAAGCAATAAGTATAGAGCTTAAATCTAAGATCATGCCACTTGGGCCCTAGTGACAAGCATTAAGCATAACAAGATTGCAGCAACAATAACTTCACAAACTTTATAGATAGACTAATCATAATGTATCATCCATCGGATCCCAACAAACATAACACCGATTACATCAGATGGATCTCAGTCATGAAAGGCAGCTCATGAGATCATTGTATTGAAGCACATGGGATAGAGAGTACCAACTAGCTACAACTAGAACCCGTAGTCCATGGAGGAACTACTCACGGAGCATGATGGAGGCGGTGGCGTCGATGGAGATGGCTTCCGGGGCACTTCCCCGTCCCGGCGAGGTGCCGAACAGAGACTTCTGTCCCCCGAATTGGAGTTTCGCGATGGCGGCGGCGCCCCTGGAGTCTTTCTGGAGTTTCGTCAAAAGGTATCGAGTTTTTAGGTCAAAAGGGCTTATATAGGCGAAGAGGCGGCGCAGGAGGGGCAACAGGGTTCCCTCCCCATAGGCCGGCGCGGCCAGGGGCTGGCCCGTGCGGCCCTATGGTGTGGGGGCCCCAGGCCTCCCCTCTGACTCCCCTTCGGTGTCCTGGTCCGTCTCGGTGAATTATGATCTTTGGTCTTCGTTTCGTCGAATTCCGAGTATATTGCCCGAACAGCCTTTCTGGAACAAAAAACAACAGAAAACAGGAACTGGCACTGTGGCATCTTGTTAATAGGTTAGTTCCGGAAAACGCATAAAAACATTATAAATTGCAAGCAAAACATGTAAGTATTGTCATAAAACAAGCATGGAATATCAGAAATTATGGATACGTTGGAGACGTATCAGCGGCTGGTGTGGTGGAACTAGATCTGGAAGCGGTGGGCGGGGTCGATCCGCGTTGTGCGGCCTGGTCAGCGAGCGGCGGCGGAGGCCGGAGAGAGTGGGGGTAGCGGAATCCGCGACGAGTGGTGGGCGGAAGCGGGAAAGGAGAGGAACTGAATGTTCCTCCGCGCCAATGCGGGGGAAGGGATGAGGTTTGCGCTTGCGCTGCCTTGCGAAACTGGGTACTTAGGGTTTCCGCGGCACGGAACTGGATGGCCCGGATAAAAAAATCGTATGGGGTCCGATGCGGTGTCTGAACTGGCCATTTTTTTGCCTCCAAACCCATAAAACGGTGATTATTATGCGGATGGGGTCCGATGTGATGTCTATTGGAGTTGCTCTAACAAGCGTGCCAAGACACATTGACTGTTTTTTTAATTGACGAGTATTTAATTTTCCACCTGTACTAAGATCTACTCAGGATAAAACTCATAAAAGTCAACTTGGTGCAAGTTGCATAGATATACTAATACATTATTACTGATAGTTTAGTGTTAGAAATATAGCGTTGCCCTGCTTCGTGCCTATAAATGGCACGCTGCGGCTAAGTTTATCCCGTGTCTTCTCTATATATCCCCCTCTTATTAGCTTGCTCCCTGCCACAGCAATGGCAGCAATGGCTTCAGGTTTAGCCACTCCCGCTCTTAAGGTTGCTGTCATTGCCTTTGTTCTCGCCGTGCTCGTTGCGCCTTCAACGGGGCGCTGCCAATTGGCACCACCACTACCACCGCCGTCGCTAGCGCCCACCCCAGCACCGCTTCCTCCACCGGTACTACCTGTGCCGGTACCCGCGCCAGGTCCATCGCCACCGCTTTCATGCAACGACTGTTATTCGCAGTGCTACGGGCCGTGCTTTTACGGCATTCCCAAGAAATGCAGCGCCCGCTGCGACCAAACTGAATGCCAGGACTGTATTGCCGTGTGCTTGTCCAACACGGAGTGCAACGCCGCGGCCCGCTGCGTTAGCGTATGCACTAGCCGATACTGCGACCTCTGCAAGAGTTACGCTGACAGTGACTGCGAACAAAACTGCTACAACAAATGCTGCTAGCTAGGATGTGTCCCGTGTTTAATTAGTGCCATGCATTTATCGTATTCGTATGCATGTTTATGATGTACTTTGTAGCAGGCAACTAATAATAATGGAATCCTTTTCAAATTTACTTCATGTACGACAAAATCTCATCTGAATGTTGTATCATATGCCGATGTATGCCGCATCATCAGGACATAGATTTGGTACACATGAGCACCACTGATCTCTTTTCAAAGAAGTAGTTAAAAATTATATTTCTACGTTTCAGAAAAATTTAAAAATAAATCATGATGTAGTCAGTATTGTATCTCGCAAATGTGTAAATTTTCAACTTTAAATAATGTGTATTTTGGGCTGCATAAAAATAACAAATATGTGGATCTAAGTATAGTGATTCAAATCTCCAAAAAATTCAGACTTTGTCATTTTTATGTAGCTCAGAAAACAAAACATTTGTAATTGAAATTTTATACGTTAGTGAAATACATCATTAGCTACTTTTAGATTTTGCTACATAATTAAAGGACTTTTCGGCATCATCAGCAAGTAATAAAGGGAACTTGATTCACTTTGTGCTCTCCTGTCACACGAATGTGCTACAGTATCCAAATTCCCACCGAGATTGGGAGCTGATGTCTAAATATATGTACTTACATCTTTTGCTTCTTTGACATGCTCTTTTCTTCCGAGAAAAGGCAAAGCACCTTTGCGTTTTGTTTCACTGAAAAGATAGAGTTTTGCTTACAACCCTCCTAAGAGGCATGATACATAGTACTAGACAGACACACAAACTTTGCCTCGCCGCCTGGGGTTGTCACACAACAGGGTTCGTGCGCTGTATTTGGTGAATTTTCTACATACATAAAACTCCGTCTGCACGGCACTTGGCACAATGTGTTCATGATTTTCATTGTGTTTATGGTTTTTACGTGTCTCACAGTGTTGATGGCTGGTGTAGTTTTGTAGAATACAATCTTTTTAGTATCTACCCAAATATATTTTAATATGATAATACATCACAATGGAAAACAGGTTACAAATAAGATTGATACATGCAAAGTACACTATTACACCCAACAATCAGACTAATGTCTCTGGAATAAAGTTAATAATGAGGAAGCTTTAATAAAAATAATTCAAAATTCAAACGCTATAGCCCACATGGTATTCAGTATAAATGTAACAAAAGGGGTATAACTCGAGAGCAATTAACGTAGGAGAAAGTGTCCCTGTACACCAGGCCTGCAATGGTCAAGCAAAAAAGAGAAAATAAAAAAATGGCATGCTCTACCTATCACATATGTCATGAAGCTGCTTAGGCTGCAGTATAAAAGAAAATAATTAGTTTTGAATAACAATAGGTCTAAAACTAAACATTAGGCACATGGAATATGGATCACATGTGATCACCTGGAGTTGGAAGCATGTCATCTGACCTTTCCCAATGATATTATTCTTTTAAAAGATAGCAAAAGGCATCTGGAAAAGATAGTACGCTTTTCTAGTAGTATCACTTTATGGAAAATGCCATAAGCATGAGGCAAATATAACAATCTAAGTACACAGATATGAAATAGGTACATCCAAAAACCTGAAAAATCAAAATTCCAAGCTGAGACATAGGTGGGTCCAAATCTACCCGTTTGGCAATGAAAATGGAAAGATAGACAATCAGATCAAATGTAAGAACCGACAAGGAAAGAAACAACGGCATAAATTGTAGCGATATTGAATCTGGAGATGTAACTTGTAGCGATATGGTTTGTAACTTAGATAGCTGAATGAGATCATCAAATGCTTGTTTCATAGAGCTAATATACAAAGAAAGGTATAGCGATATGGTTTGTAACTTAGATAGCTGAATCTGGAGATGTAACTTGTAGCGATATGGTTGGAAAGAATCAGTAGTTATGTATCCTATTTTTCCCAGCACAAAAGGAAGGTGTTTCATAGAGCTAATATACAAAGGAAAAATGTTGATCAAGTACACAGTCATGAACAACCTTACCCCACGTCTGCAATACAGAAGATTCAAAATCAACCTATGCATAGATGCACGGCTAGTAATCTAAAAAGAGAAGGTTTATGAAAATGTGTCATTTCATAATATAATTATTGGAGTTAAAATGTATGCAAAAGGGTAGTACCATACTAACAACTTTCATAAACACTTGGGGCGGCTGATACAGATCTAACAGGCAAAATTCCTTCTCGCAGACGGTTTTACGACCTATCAATTGTAACTTTATGAAACCTACGAAAATATACTAAACTTTGTCAAAAGAAATAGTACATATGTTTAGATGAACCGATTGGAAATACATTGATTTAGAACTATATGACAACTTGAGTTTCATGAGGAAAATAGTAAAAATAAAAATTGGTAGAGAAAACTGAACAAAACTTGGGATTGTTTCTCATAAATGGTAGTCACAACTCGTATCCCTTAGGACACCTTTCAGGTTCGAATTTGAAAATCAAATAACATGAATATCAGCATGTGCAGATATTTAAATAATCAGTTAAATATGTCAGATGCTTAGCAAGAAATCCCCATCGGCATATAACAGTTTGGAATAAAAATTTGGATTATGAATTTATCACTGTTCCTCGGATTTACCTATGGTTAGGAGTGGCAGGATGAAGTATCCATATACATAGTATTTCACTTCGGTATTAAGAAGTATGCTGGAACAAAAAAGTATCACTGCATGGCCAAGGACTCGTATTTTCCCGCAAGATGCGAGTATTCTTGCCACTCGAACATCAACTGTTGTTTAAGGGCATCAGCAGGGTCGCACAACAAATATTTTCAATATTACAACACCACTGACACTACAACCATGGTTATCTAGTTACAAATTACAGAACAATCATATTGCTTATTTTCCAAAGTGACCATGACACATTTCAAGTTTAAATATTTGTCAGCTTAACCACGAACCATGCAACTGATAGCAAGTTACATAGAGAACACATATTGAAGTTTGGAACGTCTTGGGAAATATTAAGGCATAGAACAGCCAAAACACAAATGCTATAGATGTATTTTATTCAACACAAAAATAGGTATAAGCACATCGTATATGCTTTAGCTGGTTGTGTCTAGTAAATTTTTACTGTTACCTATTAACTTGAGAGAAACCTGAATCTCTCTAGCGACAGCTAGATTCTGCATAGCTTAAACGAATAGGGGAATACCAACAGAGGATCTATCACACAAACTTCCCAATTAAAAAAATCCTTCCCATGACCACAACTCTTTTATCTGACTAATCGCATACCTGCGTGTGTCAGCATGAATGCATGATTCCATTGCCCATCATGATCGCTAGCATGAATGCATGATTCCATTGCCCATCATGATCGCTGCAGCAAAGCAGGTATGAGGAATCGGGCATGAAGTTTGCCTGCCGAAACCGTGGCAATACCACAACAGAGAAGTAGGAAGCCTGTGCAGTGAACTGACAATCTTCAAAGGCAGGAGTGGCACCGAGGGTGTGGAAGGCTCTGAATATCTCCAGTGCAGCAGCACGTTCGTGCTCGACCCATTCATCTTCATGGGGCAGCCCACCAGCTTCAGTATACACACCGGCGGATTCTTCGCTAGCGCTATCGTTCGAACCACCGGCCCACTGCACCCACCGCCTCCAGCCTCACGGCCATCACCATTGTGGTTCCTCTGCAGCAGAGGGAGGATGGCGCAAGCGGCGATGGGAGAAACTGATCCAAAAACCAGCACACCTCAGACCGGCTCAAGCAAGAACAAAAGAAAGAGGGCAAAGTCTTCTCTAGCAATAACTGGAGCAATCTTGTTATCACTCTCAGTTATTCTTCTTGTTTGCATACTATGCAAAAAGGTGAAACAAAGCCAGAAGACAGTAGTGCAATACTCAGTTGCTGAGGACCATTATGAGAGAATCCCCTATCATGCATTACTGAGAGGAACTAACGGATTTTCGGAAGCTAACTTGCTTGGGAGAGGAAGTTATGGTGCAGTTTATAAGTGCATTTTGGACACTGAGGAAAGAGCCTTGGCTGTCAGGTGTTTAACGTTGGTCAATCAAGGTATTCCAAGAGTTTTGAGGTTGAATGTGAGGCCATGAGAAGGATACGACATCGTTCTCGCTCATGAAGATCATCACTTGTTGTTCAAGCTTCAACAACCATGGTGAAGAGTTCAGGGTGGTTTTCGAGTTCATGCCTAATGGAAACTTGGATGGATGGCTTCATCCAAAATCTGAAGAGCCCACAACAAACAATACGCTCAGCATTGCCCAGAGGCTTGTTATTGTTGTCGATATTGTAGATGCGATAGAATATCTGCACAACTACTGTCAACTATTAGTAATTCATTGCGATCTTAAGCCAAGCAACATTCTTCTTGCTGAAAACATGGGCGCTCAGGTTGCAGACTTTGGCATATCAAGGCTCCTTGAAGAAAATAGAAGCAAGGGGGTGCAAAATTCATATAGCTCAACTGGACTTAGAGGTTCGATAGGCTATGTTGCTCCAGGTATATGTTTTTCTAATTTGTCTTTTAGTTTTCCCACAAATATTGCATGCTAAGTTGGTACGCACAAAATTTTAATTGCAGAGTATGGAGAAGGCTCACCAGTCTCAGCACAAGGTGATATTTATAATTTTGGCATAATGCTCCTTGAGATGTTTACCGGAAGAAGCCAAACAGATGACATGTTTGTTAGCAATAGTAATCTTTCCCCCAATTTCTAATTATTGCCTGGGCACGCTCTAGTCTTACAGGGTGCTCCCTTCTCGTAGTCGTCGGATCGTGATCGAGTGGCTCAGACGAAGCAACGCAAGCGAGGAAAAAAAGACGACTACCTCTTCCCCGTTCCCCTGTTGAAAGTCAACTTCGTCCTCAACCCTTCTTCTCTTCATCCGCGCCCACTTCTTCTCAACCCCTCGTCAATCCCCCACTAGATCGACCTCAACGGCGGCGAGCGGACCGCCGTGAAGCTGTGGGGCGTTCCTCCTGGTAGGTGGGAGCCCTGTAACAACCTCGCCGTCGCGGACGTGTGGATCGACGCGTCCGACGCGGGCCATGTAATTCGACGCATTCGAGTTGGGCTGGATGAGCTTGAACGCATCGGCGAGAGGGCATCGGCGGCGTCTTGTTGCGTCCAGACCGCGGCGTACTTCTGTTCCTTTTTGGAGATCGTGAGTGCTTCAATCTTGAGCTTTTCCCCATCCGATTTTTGCTTTTCCGCGTTGGTAATTTAGGATCGTGCCCGTTTGATTTTAGTTGCTTAGGGATTGATTCGCGTTTGATTCTAGTTGCGGAGACACAACCCCGGCTAAACTAGTGTTGTAGCAGGTTTACTCGCAGCAGTTCGTGGCTCTACATCGTTGCCATTCAGTATGGATGAGCTAGTGGTGGTCAATACTATAGGATGTATATTTACGAGCGCAGATACGGTGGTGGACTGGTGGTCATGAAGGTTCAGTTCTTAATGGTGTGTGTCTCTGTTGTAGCATGTAATATTTTTTGCCGGTTGGATGCTGGCAGATGTTCCCGGTTCAGCTGCTTGAACCTCTCCTTTTTACCTGACCAACTTGGGCATTAGATGGAAGTGTTCAGCAATTCGTGGAAACTCTGAAATTTGTAGCGGTAGATGTATTTTTTTTTTCTTTTTCTACATCTAGGATCTTGATTAGTAGGTTTCCCCAGGATATTGGATGTAACAAATAGTAGCTTCCTCCAGATCTGGCTGTAACAAATAGTAGGTTTTCCCAAAGAATGATACTGTCCTTGGGGTGTTTAATCTCCTGGTCTGGTGTCATTAACAGAAGCCAGATGTCATGTACTTCTTCAAAGTAAAACTGTGAGCATACTTGCATCAATCACATTCAGCTACTTGAAAGAATCAAACATAAAGCAGAGTAAGGTCATCTAGACATATAGGTGGGTGCAATATATCATCTTGTATTTAACGGCAGGATGATTAGGATTGTATTTACACATCCAGTGCTCACGATGATATGATTTGAGGCTGGTAGTGATATAATAATATGTACATATGGTGTGGTAAACTAGGAACACTGCAATTATATGTGCATATGATTTGGCCGCACTCCATTATCATTATTGTTTTTGAAGCTTCCGATTCTGTCCTCTATGAAACACTACTGCATTTTCCTGCCGTTCTCCGTTGTTTCTTCTCACTGGTGAGAAATTCTGCATGGGCTGTGTTGCGTTGCAGGGTCACCTTCTCGAGGATCAACAAGAGGAAATCAACAGAGGACTTATCTGGCGTGCCATACAACATGATGTTGCTCAACTGCCTCCTATCGGCATGTTAACTAGCCAGCTACCGATACTTGAGCTTCACGATCTTGCACTCTACTAGCACTAGAACTACTTGCAGAAACACGAGGCTTTGCTTGACTGGTTCTTCGTCCATGCCATTCATGTTTGTTCTTAACTACCACGTTGAGTCTTGTTTGATACTAGTTTGCTGAGGGGCAGTTTGGTCATAGTCTCATAGATGTGTTAATCCCTTGAAATTTAACTTGGCTGTAATAGTTCTCTGATAATGTATTATTCATGTTAAGTTAGTACTAATTTTCAGAAATCGAGCAAGTTAAACGTCTTGCTCTCTGAATGATATATTTAGTGCACCTGATGAACCAAGTAGGTCCACAGACTAATATATTTGAAGCAATCTGCTGCTTGCAACTATAGTAGTTTTCGTCAAAGGGTTGTATTGTAGCCAGTGTAGTCCTATTTCATCCAGTTTTAATTTGGTCATTTATGTTCTTAATAACATTTGCATTCTTGTAAGTCTTTAGAAATATGCTTATCTCGTTTCCTTGCCCAGTTAATCTTCTTTATATATTTGAGCTAGCTTCGTATGCCTTACACCATACTTTCCATGCCTTGCTCCTTTTTATGTACTGCCATGAGTTTTCTGGCATAGAAGAGCTTTCTGGCCTAGCACTTGCTGGTCTTTGCATTATGTGTTCTCTAGTGATGCTCCCCATCTTGTTTCGTGTCTAAAATAAATCTACTGTGTACTACTTTTGAGATAATTTTATAGAGCTATTGCCAGATAGTATTTTCAGTATTGTAGCAAGTGGCACTAAACAACGGATCGTGGAGCTTTAAAATACGAATGTTATTACACAGCTATAACACTTTTTTGTGTGTTTTGGGCATGGTTCAGGTGCTTTTGATCAATTCCTTATTATAACCTATGAGTCTTATCTCTCAACCTACAACTGACTGCAAGTGTCCTGTAGGTGTGTTGGACATATTAAAATATAGGAAGCTAATAGAGGAGGAAAGAAGCGATTTGATTACCAAGCAGCATGGTCCTTTGGGTTGTGGTAAGCTATTCTCGCATCTTGAATTTATATTTATAAAGTTAATGTTGCATAGTTTTTGATTGGTGATATTTGTTTTGGGTAATTTGACTGATGATCCATGATGAACTGAACTTAGTTGTATTTGATTCTTGCATGTAGTTTTAGCAGTACTAGAGCCATTTTTGTATTTTGTTACACCCATGAGCTGTACAACAACTGTATAGGATGTAGTTCTCCCAACTAGCATTTAATTGTTCACATTGATCTGATGCAGCAATAACATGTTTTTTTTATGTATTTTTAGTTGTGCTCGAGCTGTTTTTGTACATCCGTAGACCATAGCCTATATGATTATGATTTTGTATACGATGTTAAATTCTGAATGTTTAAATCGGCATGGTCTGATGCATGGTTTGAACGGTTGGATGTAGTATTAGAGCATTAGTTACATGTATGATCTACATGATCTTTTGTATAATGTACAGTTTCAATGCTCAAATCTGTATAGTCTCGAAATAAAACTTATGCCTGCTGTAGGTTATTGTGTTAGCATGTACTTTTTATTTAGTAGATGTGTGTTTGTTACATGCACGAGTTTTTCTTTGTACATGATCATGTGTGCACGATGTATTTTCTTCCCATGGGTTGAACCATTCACTGCGGGTATTGTTACATGTAGTTTTTAGCTTTAAACTGCAATGGTTGCACAGCCATAATGTAGTTGTTCATATACCGCCATGCATTTTTCCCATGTAATGCATTTGCTAGTATTTTTTCACGCAAGCAATCTAGATGTGGTTTTGCAATTATCGACTGCCATGTGCTTTTTTCCAATATGTACTTTCATTGTAAAACGTAATGATTTATTACATCTGTTTTTCTTTATTTTCATTTTTTTCTCATTCACTTATTTCCTCAGACACTAGATCCAACGTATTTTCTTTCCCTGCAGTTTCTTCAATGCAAGATCGACACAAGGATGTAACAGCAGTGATATTTTACATCGTCTACCAGGGGCGGAGCGGCGAGAGGTCTAGAGAAGCGTTGCTTTTGTAAATCACCTAGAACAAAATTTTCATCTATGGGGAGTAAAAAGCAGGCGAGGTACCTGTGATTTTTTTGGCTTTTGCCAACCCATGTACGTTGATTAGTGATTACACTATTTCTCTGTGATGAACTAGCAACGGACCTGCCGTTGCATCTTTTTCACCTCACGAAAAAGCGGTTGTCTGGGCGGGCTTGTGGAAACAATAAAGAATGGGGACATGGGGGACTAGGGGACCACAACTTTCCTTTTCTGGTAAGGCGCGGTAACGGACATCATTTTCTTTCTAATTTGGGGAGGGGCACCGTGGAAGACTACCCAGTGCCTGGGCACTGTGTAGCCACGTCCAATCTTTCCTTAGTCTAATCAGGAATTAGTAGTTTAGTTTGGCAAGGAAGGTCCAGAAATCGGCCGGCCGTGCTGTACTCGTATTTTGCTAGAGTTGTACGTGTGTTTGGAGTTGGTCTAGGTCGGTTCACCTATACCAAGTTTAGGTGTCCTAGTCTGCTTAGTAGTCGTTCCTGAGTCAATCAGTCCAAGGTCAAGTCGGTTAAGCTAGTTTAAGAAAGTAACAAATCGAGTCGGTTGTATAGTCTTTGGTTCGTTCGTGTATATATACACGATGGGTCTGTCTAAGTTTGTACCGCAAGTTGAGAAATAAAGAGAAAAGAAGGGCATGGTATGTGCCCCTGGCCACGAGTTTTTCGCGTGTGTGTGTTTGTGATTTGAAGCCACGCTTGCCCTGCTTGCCCCGGGGAGGCGACCCTACTAGCGCCTCGGGGCAGGCGACCGTCGCTCGGCGAAGCGACCGGATGGAGTAGGCGTCGCGCTGTTGTTAGCGAGGCGGCCGGCGATCGTTGCTCGGTGGAGCAGCACGGAACGGTTGACAGTGTGTTGTCGTTGGCGAGGCGAGGTGGTGGATGATCGTTGATGGGAGAGGTGGTGCCGAGGTGTGGTACTGGGATTCTCATCAAGATCGTCGTCCGCGGTTTTTTTCGTCAAGGTCATCTTCGAAGGAGTCCGATGAGTCAAGGAGTCGTGGTCGTGAAAGTTGGTACATCGAGTCGGCGTCGAGACCGTGAGTCGCCGTTGTGTCCAAGTGCTTGTCTCTGTGAGGATCCGTTGCAGTTGATGCGTGTGGAGGTTGAGGGACTGTCCACAGGTGAGGGATATCACCATGGACGAAGACGCAACAAGAGGATAGCAGGTAGCTGTCAGCGTGCCTCAACCAAGTCGTCTACGTGTCTCGACGAGAGGATCAATGTCAAGTGTGAAGGGGGCGGTAAACCAGTTAAGGGGAGTCTCTTTAATGAGGACCTGTCTCTACATGAGGCTAGAGTGGATGGTGTAGTCTACGAGGTAGTCGGCATGTATTGCGCTAGGGTGGACGGTGTGTTCCACGGTTGCTAGCGTGGCTGGGTAGTCCAGATCATGTTTGAATTGTTCCGTAAATTCGCCAAGTTAAAATTGGGGAGAGCCAATTAAACTTGTCGTGGAGCGAAACCTGAACAAGACGTATATGCAAAGGAGTCAAGATCGAAGAAGCACGGAAGACCAAGAGTCAAGATTAGGGAGAGATTGTTAGCAATAGTAATCTTTCCTTAGTCCCTTAGTCTAATTAGGAATTAGTAGTTTAGTTTGGCAAGGACGGTCAAGAAATCAGCCGGCCGTGTCGTACTGGTATTTTGCTAGAGTTGTACGTGTGTTTGGAGTTGGTCTAGGTCGGTTCACCTATACCAAGTTTAGGTGTTCTAGTCTGCTGCTCCTTTTGTTTGGGCTTTGGATTCTGAGATTCTGCTGTCAATCCTGATTCCTGGGAATCAGCTGTGATTTTTTATTTTCTGGAATCAGAAACAGACTGTTTGTTTACCCTGATGTGGGATCTGAGAATCAGAATTTGTCTATTTGTTTACTTTGCTGTTTGGACAGCTTTACTGACCGTAATTAATGTAAAATGTATGTTATGTCTTCATTTATGCGTGCTTTAGTTACTGCTTCTGTCGAGGTTTCATCAAAATGACAAGTATATATACAAATATTTAAGAATTTGAAACCATCATCCAAAATGCACGTTCAATTATCAACCATCATCCTAAACATACATTAACCATCACCCGAAAGTAGTGCGTAAAACTAAACTCCATCTGTAGCTACCAATAATCCATCAGCTATTCTCTACCTGGTTACTTTCATGAGAGCATCATCACCATGCACAATGTTAGATACCCGACCGGTAGGTGGAGGTAGTAGATCCCCTGGCATGTAGTACTCATCACGATCACATCTATCAAACTCTTTATCTCTCAAGTGGCTGTCCCTGATAAAATTATAAAGTGCCATACAAGCAACAATGATGAAAGCTTGCTTGTCACAGGGGTAAGACGGCATATGCAACCATTTCAGAATTAACTCCATCCTCATCGCTCTCGCTATGACTTGTGCTCATCTAATACACAATATAAAAGCAAATAAAATGTCATGATACATTCCAAATTGCTTTCTCTTTTGCCATCTATATGTATACGATTAAATTAAATTTATACAAACATAAAATAGCGGTGAACAACATAGTAGTAGTATTCATATGTGAACAATTCTAACAACATTTTCTAACAGAGTTCGTTTCAAAAAAAAACATTTTCTAACAGAGCAGCAGTATTCATATGTGAATAATTCTAACAGAGAGCGAAGCAAATCAGATACAATTCTAACAACATGTATATGTGAAAATTTCACAGAGAGCAAAGAAAAATGCTAGCCTCATGCGGCGATTGTAAGGGGAGAGGTTGATGCAATGGTTCCATATAAACACTACGCAGCAGCTTTCCTCGGTTAATTACTGTTTCCTCGGTTACTAGCTAGTAACAATAACGTATCTATACCGGCCTAACAGCAATGCATATACGTATCAACTATGTTGTGAAGCACCGGCCAGCAAACAACAGCTATGCATGTTTCAGCCAAAACAACTCCAGCAAAGACGCAGATAAATCAAGTAGTAGGACTAGTAAGTGCGTCACCGGCCGGCCACGCCCAAACACTAGAGGAGGAGCGCGATGAGGTCCTTGATCCAGATCAAATTACGAGCTCGCGTCCGAACGGAGGCCGACCAGACCACTCGGTTCATCTAGATGCATGCACATCACGAACAACAGCGAATCGACACAGAGACGGGGGATGAGGAGCTCGTCGGCGTGGTGGCCAGCGGAGAAAGTATACCTTCACAGGGACGTGCCGGAGGGACGCTGTAACCGGACGTGGTGGAGCGGACCGAGTCGATGGCGGCCGGCTGAGCGGACCGAGTCGACGGCGGCCGGTTGAGCGGAGCGACGGCCGGTTTGGCGGCGGCCGGAGGAGCAGGTGGGATCCGTGAGGCGGCAGCCGGAGGAGCGGGAGCCGGCGGCGGCCCGATGAGCGGGAGCCGGCGGAGGAATTCCTGGAGCGAGGCGGCTACGTGCGGGTCCTGGGGAAAAGGGTCGTGAGGGGTTAGAGATAGAGAAAAGAGGACGCCGCGCTGAAAAAACGTTTTGGCTTAAAAGGAAAAAAGCTCGGGAATCACCTATTTTGCCAATTCTGAGATTCTGGTTCTCTGTGTGTATTTTTTTAGAATCAATTCTAGATAATCTGGGTATTGTAGGGCTGTTTGTTTGAGATTCTAATTCTACAATAGCTAGAATCTAAGAATCAAGAATTTAAGCCCAAACAAAAGGGTACTTAGTAATCGTTCGTGAGTCCAATCAGTCCAAGGTCAAGTCGGTTAAGCTAGTTTAGGAAAGTAACAAATCGAGTCGGTTGTATAGTCTTTGGTTCGTTCGTGTATATATACACGATGGGTCTGTCTAAGTTTGTACCGCAAGTTGAGAAATTGTGGACAGAGATGAGGGTCTAACCTGAGGTAGAAGAAGGCTGCAGGGAGGAACTCTCTCTCAGCTTAGGTTTACAGAGATAGAAGCATCTTATATAGGTCAGGACTGGGCTGGGCCAGATGGGCCACAATAGAGAACAAGGAGACAGCTCAACAGATACACCAACAGTTATCCAACCCTCCCCCTCAAGATGGGTGATAAATGTCAATCATCCCCATCTTGGCACAGGCAAGATTACACTCCTTTGATCCTAGTCCTTTTGTTAAACAGTCTGCCACTTGTTGTCCTGATCTCACATAAGCCAATGAGATAATCCCTGCATCAATCTTTTCTTTAATAAAGAATCTGTCTATCTCCACATGTTTAATTCGCTCATGCTGGACAGGGTTGTTTGCTATGTTTATGGCAGACATATTATCACACCACACTTTCAAGCTTCCTTGCCTTAATTTTTTTAGCTCTCTTAGAAGGTTTCGTACCCACAACATTTCACCCAGCCCCTGTGACATAGCTCTGTACTCTGCTTCGGCTGTTGATTTCGAGACAACAGATTGTTTCTTACTTCTCCATGACACCAAATTTTCTCCAACAAAAACACAATACCCTGAGGTGGATCTTCGATCATCTAAGCAGCTAGTCCAATCTGCATCACAATATCCATCTACATTTAGGTGTCCATTACTTTTAAACCACAATCCTTTTCCCGGAGTGCCCTTCAAGTATCTCAAGATTCTTTGAGCTGCTTCCAAGTGTCCATCCCTCGGATCATGCATATAGCGACTCACTACACTCACTCGCAAATGATATATCTGGTCTTGTGTGGCATAAGTATATTAGTCTTCCAACAAGTCTTTGATATTTCTCCTTGTCTATGGGTTCTCCAGACTCTGCTGTGATTTTATTATTTTGGTCAATAGGGGTTGAAGCCACTCGGCACCCAGCATGCCCATATCATCTAAGAGATCCAATGTATACTTTCTTTGAGATAGTGATATCCCTTTTGACGATCGTGCAACTTCTATTCCAAGGAAGTATTTAAGTTTTCCCAAATCTTTCACCTCAAAGGCTTGACTCAAGCATCCTTTCAGTTTTGCGATTTCAACATCATCATCTCCCGTGATAATAATATCATCAACATACACAGACAAGGATAGTGATTTTCACGCTCGGAATGTACGTAAAATAAGGTATGGTCTCCATTGCATTGACCATATCCCATGCCACACACCACTTGTCTAAACCTATCAAACCAGGTCCGTGGAGATTGTTTGAGACCATATAGTGATTTCTTCAGTCTACATACCTTCCCTTTAGTTTCAGGTCTGACAAATCTTGGTGGCATCTCCATATACACCTCCTCTTGAAGACCACCATGCAGAAATGCATTTTTGACATCAAGTTGATGCAAGGGCCATCCGAAATTTGCTGCACGAGAGATCAATATTCTGACAGTGCTCATTTTTGCCACTGGTGCAAACGTCTCATCATAGTCAATGCCATAAGTCTGACTATATCCTCTTGCCACAAGTCTTGCCTTATATCTCTCCACTTTTCCTTCTGCATTTTGTTTTACAGAATAGATCCACTTACAGCCTACTGTATTCTTTCCTTTAGGGAGATCTGTCAACTCCCATGTTTTATTTTTCTTCAAGGCCTCTAATTCTTCCACCATAGCATTGCACCATCTCGGGTCCAACCTGGCTGCCTTCCAATCCTTAGGAACAGATACAGTTTGCAGTGAAGCAACAAAAGCCCGAAAAGAGGGTGACAATGTCTCGTAAGAAATATAATTTCCTACGTCATAGTCATTATAACTCAGCCGCTTTGGGGGCCCAACTTTCCTTACCCCTTTCCTTATTGCAATTGGCAAGTCTAGGCTATTATTGGACTTAGTCTGACATTGATTCTCCTCAGCAGAATCTACACTTGTGCTTCCTTGATTTTCAGGTCCAATGGGTTGCTCCCCCTGCCCCTGGTCTTGTTGCTCCTCCAGTGCATCTACTTGTTCCCTTTGTACTTGTCTTCTAGAGTACACAAGTGGATTCTGCAGCCATCTTTGTGGTGGTACGGGTCTAGGTGGTGTAGGTGTACCAGGAATTGCAGGAATCTCCGCAACAATAGGAATTTGTTGATGTTGCTGTTGGTCACCAGCTTGCTGCTCTTGATCACCACTTTGATGTTGCTCCCCCTCTTGAGCATCACCAAGATGGTCAAGCCCCTGGAACAGGCCACTAAGATCACTCTCACCATCATAAAATGGTTCTGACTCGCGAAACGTAACATCCATGCTTACAAATGTCCTCCTGTCGGTGAGACTCCAACACTAGTAACCCTTCTGTCTGGAGGAATAGCCAATAAAGATACATTTGATAGCCCGATGATCTAGCTTGCCAACAGATGGTATGTGATCCCTTACAAAACATGTACAGCCAAAGAGTTTGAGTGGTACAACAAAGTCATTGTTATTTAGAAGGAGTTGGCAAGGAGACTGGATACCTAGAATCTTTGAAGGCATTCTGTTGATCAAATACGTAGCAGTCATAACTGCCTCACTCCATAAGAATTTGGGAACATTCATGGTAAACATAAGAGATCGAGCCACTTCAAAAATGTGCCTCTTCTTCCGCTCAGCAACTCCATTACGGGAGGAGTGTCGGGACATGAAGTCCGGTGCGAGTATACCTTGCGAAGATTAGAAAGCGACAAAAGGTTTGTTGATATATTCGAGTACCATTATCGGTTCGATCACTTGCACCTGAACATTGAATTTGTTTTTTACATAGGCACAAAAACTCTGAAAACAAGTGAACACTTCATCTTTGTGACGCATAAGATAAATCCAAGTCATTCTGGAATAGCAGTCAATAAAAGTCACAAAGTACTTCATGCCACTCACTGACACAACAGGACACGTCCATACATCAGAGTGCACTAACACAAATGGGGATACACTTCTGATCCCTCTACTAACATAAGAGGTTCTCGTATGCTTAGCATATTTGTAGGCATCACAACACAATTTGGTTTTGTCCACTCCATTCATTACATCAGGAAAAACTCGAAACATTTTATCAAACGCCATGTGGCCCATTCGACAATGATGAACTAGTGCCATACTCTCCTTTCCTCCAACAATCGCGAGCAAACACGGAACTAGCGAGCATGCCCCATCTTGTCACGATCTATGTGCCAAAGACCTCTATGCCTGGTTGCAGTCCCAATGTTCTTGCTCTCTCCCTTTCCTGAATTAAACACATATATCTATCAACTATTATACGGTAGTCCTGCTGATCAATCAAGGCACTTAGAGATAGCAGATTTACTGGAAAAGCAGGAACATGTAGAACTGATGACAATTTTATGTTGGGTGTACATTGCACCGACCCTTTCCCTTTTATAGATTGTGCTGTGCCATCTGCTGTTTGGATAGTGCCTCTATGTGTGGGAGGATACTGAGTATAAGAGTCAAACTCACTAATATTCCCAGTAACATGTGAATCAAGAATCCAATCTGAATTAGCATTATGAGTGGCTATAGTGTAGGATAACGTTGCATAGAAAAACAAAAATTTTCCTACCGCGAACACGCAATCCAAGCCAAGATGCAATCTAGAAGACGGTAGCAACGAGGGGGTATCGAGTCTCACCCTTGAAGAGATTCCAAAGCATACAAGATGAGGCTCTTGTTGCTGTGGTAGACGTTCACTTGCCGCTTGCAAAAGCGCGTAGAAGATCTTGATCACGATCGCTTCCGGCGCCACGAACGGGTAGCACCTCCGTACTCGGTCACACGTTCGGTTGTTGATGAAGACGACGTCCACCTCCCCGTTCCAGCGGGCAGCGGAAGTAGTAGCTCCTCTTGAATCCGACAGCACCACGGCGTGGTGTCGGTGGCGGTGGAGAACTCCGGTGGAGCTTCGCTAAAGCTACGCGGGAGATATGGAGGAGAGGGGGGCGGCTAGGGTTTGGGAGGGGGTGGCCGGCCTCAAGGGGGTGCGGCCAACTTGTGGCTTTGTGGTGGCCGGCCCCCTCCCCTATGCCCCTCATTATATAGGTGGAACCCCAAGAGTTAGTCTCCAAGTCTTCGAATAAGACCCGAACCAAAAACCTTCCATATGGAGGGGAAACCTAGCCAAGCTAGGACTCCCACTAGAGGTGGGAGTTCCACCTCCCATATGGGGGTGGTCGGCCCCCTAAGGGGAGTCCACTTGGGACTCCTCCCCACCTAGGGTTGGCCGGCCATGGAGGTGGAGTCCCATGTGGACTCCACCTTCCTTGGTGGTTTCTTCCGGACTTTTCTAGAACCTTCTAGAACCTTCCATAGAACCTTCCGCGACATTTTAATTCACATAAAATGACATCCTATATATGAATCTTATTCTCCGGACCATTCCGGAACTCCTCGTGATGTCCGGGATCTCATCCGGGACTCAGAACAAATATTCGAACTCCATTCCATATTCAAGTACTACCATTTCAACATCCAACTTTAAGTGTGTCACCCTACGGTTCGTGAACTATGTGGACATGGTTGAGTACTCACTCCGACCAATAACCAATAGCGGGATCCGGAGATCCATAATGGCTCCCACATATTCAACGATGACTTTAGTGATCGAATGAACCATTCACATACGATACCAATTCCCTTTGTCACGCGATATTTTACTTGTCCGAGGTTTGATCATCGGTATCACTCTATACCTTGTTCAACCTCGTCTCATGACAAGTACTCTTTACTCGTACCGTGGTACGTGGTCTCTTATGAACTTATTCATATGCTTGCAAGACATTAGACGACATTCCACCGAGAGGGCCCAGAGTATATCTATCCGTCATCGGGATGGACAAATCCCACTGTTGATCCATATGCCTGATGCGTGTGGTTGGCACGTCCGTTGGGAACCCCAAGAGGAAGGTGTGATGCGCACAGCGGCAAGTTTCCCTCAGTAAGAAACCAAGGTTTAATCGGACCAGTAGGAGTCAAGAAGCACGTTGAAGGTTGATGGCGGCGAGATGTAGTGCGGCGCAACACCGGTGATTCCGGCGCCAACGTGGAACCTGCACAACACAACCAAGATACTTTGCCCCAACGAAACGGTGAGGTTGTCAATCTCACCGGCTTGCTGTAACAAAGAGTTAACCGTATTGTGTGGAAGATGATTGTTTGCGGAAAAACGAGTAGAACGAGTATTGCGGTAGATTGTATTTCGGTAAAGAGAATTGGACCGGGGTCCACGAGTTCACTAGAGGTGTCTCTCCCATAAGACGAACAGCATGTTGGGTGAACAAATTACAGTTGGGCAATTGACAAATAAAGAGAGCATGACCATGCACATACATATCATGATGAGTATAGTGAGATTTAATTGGGCATTACGACAAAGTACATAGACCGCCATCCAATTGCATCTATGCCTAAAAAGTCCACCTTCGAGGTTATCATCCGAACCCCCTCCAGGTATTAAGTTGCAAAGCAACGAGACAATTGCATTAAGTATGGTGCGTAATGTAACTAGTGACTACATCCTTGAACATAGCACTAATGTTTTATCCCTAGTGGCAACAGCACAACACAACCTTAGAACTTTACATCCTTTGTCCCAGGTGTTAATGCAGGCATGAACCCACTATCGAGCATAAGTACTCCCTCTTGGAGTTACAAGCATCTACTTGGCCAGAGCATCTACTAGTAACGGAGAGCATGCAAGATCATAAACAACACATAGATATAACTTTGATAATCAACATAACAAGTATTCTCTATTCATCGGATCCCAACAAACGCAACATATAGAATTACGAGATAGATGATCTTGATCATGTTAGGCAGCTCACAAGATCCGACAATGATAGCACAATGGGGAGAAGACAACCATCTAGCTACTGCTATGGACCCATAGTCCAGGGGTAGACTACTCACACATCACACCGGAGGCGACCATGGCGGCGTAGAGTCCTCCGGGAGATGATTCCCCTCTCCGGCGAGGGTGCGGAGGCGATCTCCTGGATCCCCCGAGATGGGATCGGCGGCGGCGGCGTCTGCGGAAGGTTTTCCGTATCGTGGTTCTCGGTGCGGGGTTTTCGTCACGGAGACTTTTTATAGGCGAAAGGGCAGGTCAAGAGGCGGCACGGGGCCCCACACCACGGGGCCGCGCGGCCAAGGGGGGCCGCGCCGCCCTATAGTGTGGCCCCTCCGTGGCCCCTCTTCGTCTCTCCTTCGGACTTACGGAAGCTTCGTGAGAAAATAGGCCCCTGGGCTTTGATTTCGTCCAATTCCGAGAATATTTCCTTACTAGGATTTACGAAACCAAAAACAGCAGAAAACGACAAGCGGCACTTCGGCATCTTGTTAATAGGTTAGTTCCGGAAAATGCACGAATATGACATAAAGTGTGCATAAAACATGTAGATAACATCAATAATGTGGCATGGAACATAAGAAATTATCGATACGTCGGAGACGTATCAGCATCCCCAAGCTTAGTTCTGCTCGTCCCGAGCGAGGTAAAACGATAACACGAGATAATTTACGGAATGACATGCCATCATAATCTTGATCATACTATTTGTAAAGCATATGTAGTGAATGCAGCGATCAAAACAATGTATATGACATAAGTAAACAAGTGAATCATATAGCAAAGACTTTTCATGAATAGCACTTCAAGACAAGCATCAATAAGTCTTGCATAAGAGTTAACTCATAAAGCAATAATTCAAAGTAAAGGTATTGAAGCAACACAAAAGAAGATTAAGTTTCAGCGGTTGCTTTCAACTTGTAACATGTATATCTCATGGATATTGTCAACATAGAGTAATATAATAAGTGCAATAAGCAAGTATGTAGGAATCAATGCACAGTTCACACAAATGTTTGCTTCTTGAGGTGGAGAGAAATAGGTGAAGCTGACTCAACATTGAAAGTAAAAGAATGGTCCTCCATAGAGGAAAAGCATCGATTGCTATATTTGTGCTAGAGCTTTGATTTTGAAAACATGAAACAATTTTGTCAACGGTAGTAATAAAGCATATGCATCATGTAAATTATATCTTATAAGTTGCAAGCCTCATGCATAGTGTACCAATAGTGCCCGCACCTTGTCCTAATTAGCTTGGACTACCTGGATTATCACCGCAATACATATGCTTTAACCAAGTATCACAAAGGGGTACCTCTATGCCGCTTTGTACAAAGGTCTAAGGAGAAAGCTCGCATTTGGATTTCTTGCTTTTGATTATTCTCAACTTAGACATCCATACCGGGACAACATAGACAACGAGATAATGGACTCCTCTTTTAATGCTTTAAGCATTCAACAACAATTAATTCTTTTCTCATTAGAGATTTGAGGATGTTTGTCCAAAACTGAAACTTCCACCATGGATCATGGCTTTAGTTAGCGGCCCAATGTTCTTCTCTCACAATATGCATGCTCAAACCATTCAACTCGAGTGTAGATCACCCTTACTTGAGACAAGACGAACATGCATAGCAACTCACATGAAATTCAACAATGAATAGTTGATGGCGTCCCCGAGTAAACATGGTTATCGCACAACAAGCAACTTAATAAGAGATAAAGTGCATAATTACATATTCAATACCACAATAGTTTTTAAGCTATTTGTCCCATGAGCTATATATTGCAAAGGTGAATGATGGAATTTTAAAGATAGCACTCAAGCAATTTACTTTGGAATGGCGGAAAATACCATGTAGTAGGTAGGTATGGTGGACACAAATGGCATAGTGGTTGGCTCAAGTATTTTGGATGCATGAGAAGTATTCCCTCTCGATACAAGGTTTAGGCTAGCAAGGCTTATTTGAAACAAACACAAGGATGAACCGGTGCAGCAAAACTCACATAAAAGACATATTGAAAACATTATAAGACTCTACACCGTCTTCCTTGTTGTTCAAACTCAATACTAGAAATTATCTAGACCTTAGAGAAACCAAATATGCAAACCAAATTTTAGCATGCTCTATGTATTTCTTCATTAATGGGTGCAAAGCATATGATGCAAGAGCTTAATCATGAGCACAACAATTGCCAAGTATCACATTACCCAAGACATTTATAGCAATTACTACATGTATCATTTTCCAATTCCAACCATATAACAATTTAACGAAGGAGAAACTTCGCCATGAATACTATGAGTAGAAACCAAGGACATACTTGTCCATATGCTACAGCGGAGCGTGTCTCTCTCCCATAAAGTGAATGCTAGGATCCATTTTATTCAAACAAAACAAAAAACAAAAACAAACCGACGCTCCAAGAAAAAGCACATAAGATGTGATGGAATAAAAATATAGTTTCATGGGAGGAACCTGATAATTTGTCGATGAAGAAGGGGATGCCTTGGGCATCCCCAAGCTTAGACGCTTGAGTCTTCTTGATATATCCAGGGGTGAACCACCGGGTGCATCCCCAAGCTTAGAGCTTTCACTCTCCTTGATCATGTTGCATCATACTCCTCTCTTGATCCTTGAAAACTTCCTCCACACCAAACTCGAAACAACTCATTAGAGGGTTAGTGCACAATATAAATTGACATATTCAGAGGTGACACAATCATTCTTAACACTTCTGGACATTGCATAATGCTACTGGACATTAGTGGATCAAAGAAATTCATCCAACATAGCGAAAGAGGCAATGCGAAATAAAAGGCAGAATCTGTCAAAACAGAACAGTTCGTATTGACGAATTTTAAAATGGCACCAGACTTGCTCAAATGAAAATGCTCAAATTGAATGAAAGTTGCGTACATATCTGAGGATCATGCACGTAAATTGGCTTAATTTTCTGAGTTACCTACAGGGAGGTGGACCCAGATTCGTGACAGCAAAGAAATCTGGAACTGTGCAGTAATCCAAATCTAGTACTTACTTTTCTATCAACGGCTTAACTTGGCACAACAAAACACAAAACTAAGATAAGGAGAGGTTGCTACAGTAGTAAACAACTTCCAAGACACAAAATAAAAACAAAGTACTGTAGGTAAAAACATGGGTTGTCTCCCATAAGCGCTTTTCTTTAACGCCTTTCAGCTAGGCGCAGAAAGTGTGTATCAAGTATTATCAAGAGACGAAGTTTCAACATTACCTTGGGCTTTACCCTTACCTTTCTTATTGTTCTTCTTTCCCTTTGGTTTAGGAAATGTATGAGTTTCCCCCGGTATAGAGGTGAATTTCAGAGTGCCTTCTCCAACATCAATGACTGCTCCCAATAGTTTCAGCAGGGATCTTCCGAGTGTGAGTTTTCCTGTTTCAACAACAAGATAATCAATGGATATTGTTCTTCCAAGAATGGTTGTATGCACACCTGCGGCTATTCCTTTAGGAATTATAGTAGAGTTATCAATGAGAGTTATTTCTTCTCCTCCTTCCTCGACTCCCCAAAGTTTCAAATATTTATAAATACTTTCAGGCATAAGGCAAAATTCATACATAATATCACAGTAGGCATGGAGAGTTCGATCACCGATGACAATTTTAACGGCAGGATCCCACATTGAGAGTTTAGAGTTCACTAAAACTTGTTCAAGACGATTACGAACGTCGCAATAATTATCATTCAAGCAAGATGTACTTATCTCGAGATTATTTAATCTACTATAAATGCTAGTGAGGACTGAATCAAAGTTATTAGCTGAATCATGTGATGCAACCAACTTCTTTATGGCATTAAAAGCTTGATCCCCATTGCAATGAAGGAAATCTCCTCCCACTAAAGTATCTAAAGCATATCTATAGCGAACCATAAGACCAAAATAAAAATTACTGAGGAGCAAACTTAGAGTCATTTGAGGTTCAGTTTTACGATATGAAGTAAAAATTCTAGACCAAGCATCCTTAAAACTCTCCTCATCCCCTTGTTTAAAAGTGAAAACTAATTCTTCAGGCGAAGAAGTAACAGGTTCAGAGCTAGACATGGTAACAAAAGTAACTAATTTTTTTTTGTATTTTAATATAGAGTGCAAGACAATAAAGCAAACTAGATAGAATAAATGCAAGTAAACTAATTTTTTTGTGTTTTTGATATAGCAAACAAGATAACAAGTAAAGTAAAACTAGCAACTAATTTTTTTGTATTTTGATTTAGTGCAGCAAACAAAGTAGTAAATAAAACTAAGCAAGACAAAAACAAAGTAAAGAGATTGAGAAGTGGAGACTCCCCTTGCGGCGTGTCTTGATCTCCCGGCAACGGCGCCGGAAATTTGCTTGATGCGTGTGGTTGGCACGTCCGTTGGGAACCCCAAGAGGAAGGTGTGATGCGCACAGCGGCAAGTTTCCCTCAGTAAGAAACCAAGGTTTAATCGGACCAGTAGGAGTCAAGAAGCACGTTGAAGGTTGATGGCGGCGAGATGTAGTGCGGCGCAACACCTGTGATTCCGGCGCCAACGTGGAACCTGCACAACACAACCAAGATACTTTCCCCCAACGAAACAGTGAGGTTGTCAATCTCACCGGCTTGCTGTAACAAAGAGTTAACCGTATTGTGTGGAAGATGATTGTTTGCGAGAAAAACAATGAGAACAGATATTGCAGTAGATTGTATTTCGATAAAGAGAATTGGACCGGGGTCCACGAGTTCACTAGAGGTGTCTCTCCCATAAGACGAACAGCATGTTGGGTGAACAAATTACAGTTGGGCAATTGACAAATAAAGAGAGCATAACCATGCACATACATATCATGATGAGTATAGTGAGATTTAATTGGGCATTACGACAAAGTACATAGACCGCCATCCAACTGCATCTATGCCTAAAAAGTCCACCTTCAGGTTATCATCCGAACCCCCTCCAGTATTAAGTTGCAAAGCAACGGACAATTGCATTAAGTATGGTGCGTAATGTAACTAGTGACTACATCCTTGAACATAGCACTAATGTTTTATCCCTAGTGGCAACAGCACAACACAACCTTAGAACTTTACGTCACTTGTCCCGGTGTTAATGCGGGCATGAACCCACTATCGAGCATAAGTACTCCCTCTTGGAGTTACAAGCATCTACTTGGCCGAGCATCTACTAGTAACGGAGAGCATGCAAGATCATAAACAACACATAGATATAACTTTGATAATCAACATAACAAGTATTCTCTATTCATCGGATCCCAACAAATGCAACATATAGAATTACGGATAGATGATCTTGATCATGTTAGGCAGCTCACAAGATCCGACAATGATAGCACAATGGGGAGAAGACAACCATCTAGCTACTGCTATGGACCCATAGTCCAGGGGTAGACTACTCACACATCACACCGGAGGCGACCATGGCGGCGTAGAGTCCTCCGGGAGATGATTCCCCTCTCCGGCGGGGTGCCGGAGGCGATCTCTGGATCCCCGAGATGGGATCGGCGGCGGCGGCGTCTCCGGAAGGTTTTCCGTATCGTGGTTCTCGGTGCTGGGGTTTTCGTCACGGAGACTTTTATAGGCGAAAGGGCAGGTCAAGAGGCGGCACGGGGCCCCACACCACGGGGCCGCGCGGCCAAGGGGGGCCGCGCCGCCTATAGTGTGGCCCCTCCGTGGCCCCTCTTCGTCTCTCCTTCGGACTTACGGAAGCTTCGTGAGAAAATAGGCCCCTGGGCTTTGATTTCGTCCAATTCCGAGAATATTTCCTTACTAGGATTTCTGAAACCAAAAACAGCAGAAAACAGACAAGCTGGCACTTCGGCATCTTGTTAATAGGTTAGTTCCAGAAAATGCACGAATATGACATAAAGTGTGCATAAAACATGTAGATAACATCAATAATGTGACATGGAACATAAGAAATTATCGATACGTCGGAGACGTATCAATGCCTCAACTCATACTTTCCGGATACTTAATCCCACCTTTATAACCACCCATTTACGCAGTGGTGTTTGATGTAATCAAAGTACCTTTCCGGTATAAGTGATTTACATGATCTCATGGTCATAAGGACTAGGTAACTATGTATCGAAAGCTTATAGCAAATAACTTAATGACGAGATCTTATGCTACGCTTAATTGGGTGTGTCCATTACATCATTCATATAATAACATAACCTTGTTATTAATAACATCCAATGTTCATGATCACGAAACCATGATCATCTATTAATCAACAAGCTAGTTATACAAGAGGCTTACTAGGGACTCCTTGTTGTTCACATAACACACATGTATCAATGTTTCGGTTAATACAATTATAGCATGGTATGTAAACATTATCATAAACACAAAGATATATAATAACCATTTATTATTGCCTCTTGGGCATATCTCCAACGAGTCTCCCACTTGCACTAGAGTCAATAATCTAGTTTTACATTTGTAAAGATATAACACCTTGGCCTTCGGTGCTTTATCATGTTTTGCTCACGGGAGAGGTTTTAGTCAACGGATCGACATGCTCGAAACGTATGTATTTTGTAATTCATTTGCGTCTCAACGCATCACTCATTTCCAAATGAGTCGGCATTAAATATGTTTGGTCTTCTGGTGGAACCTTAATTCCGCGGTCTGAAATATGTCACTAATATTGTCACACACAATATAGCTTCAAAGTTCTGACTCTGTCGGAACTACACCAAGTTCTCAAAGAACTTCTTGACTCAACATCCTCAGTCATTTGTCAAAACAATGACATACTCTGCCTTCGTTTGTAGAATCCGTCACAATATTTAGAACTCTTCTAAATCTAACATAGACAACTTCTAGCTCATTGTGCTACCTTTAAAACAACACTTAGTCTAATTTGAGATTGAAATTCTATTTTTATATGTGACAAAACAAATATCGGTGTAATCACATTACAGCGATTTGTTTGTCATTTCTCCATACAAAACTATATATATATCCTTGGTTCTTCTAAAGTACTCAAGGATACTCTTACTGTCGTCCAATGATCATCTCATGAATCATTCTGGTATATGCTCATAACATTTTAGCGCACAGGACATCTGATTGTGTACATATTATTCGTGATCCATAATCACTCATGTGTTTTTACTCATTGAGTATCAGATACACTCAAGTCTTGTTAAAACTTCACATGACAAGAACATTTTCTTAATATTTCTATATTGAACTATTTCAATATCCATTCTATGTACTTTGACTTAAACTTATTTTGTGTTTCAATCTATCTTCATAGATCTTGACACTAGATATGTTTCGATCCATATCCTTTCATTGAAATTAATTTCTCAATGAAACCTTTTAATCAAGTATATAATTACATCATTTATAACCAACTATATGTCACCTACATAAAGTGTAATAAATGTGTCTTAGCGCTCCCACTTAATTTCTTGCAAATGCAAGCCTCTTCATCGTCTCTGATGAAATCAAAAAAAAAACTCTTTGACTATTTCATCTGGTGAAGATTCCAACTCCGTGATACTTACTTCATCCAATTTGAAGTCGTATACCTATCTAGTATTCCATGGACCAGCAAAACTCTTGGTTGTATCTTGTATACACCTTTAATACACACTTCTGATAAGTAATGTATTTTGCCATCCTACTAACATATCTCATAAAGGAAATATGTAGTGTTTACTAGAATAATCCATATAGACTTTTAAGCATTGCTACGGAAGATCTAATCTTGTCGTAGTCAACTCTTTGAACTTTGTCATAAACAACTTTTCGACAAGTCAAGCTTCTTCAAGGATATTTCATCCAAGTCCATCAATTTTATAGATCTATTTACTTTCAAAAAGTATTCATCTATCTTGGATTTCATGGCGTATAGCCATTTTAACGAGTCGGGGCCCATCATAACTTCCTTGTTTGTAGTTGGTTTATCATTGTTCAAAATCAATCCTTTGTCCACAAATCATTTATTTGATCACAAAGTAAACCATACCTACAAGGTTCAATATGTACTTCGATCTCCATGACTAGAACACTTTGTAGTCATGGGAGCCATGATCGTTGTGGCCGCTTCCGAAACTAATTCCGATGCTGCGCTACTCTGATCATTATGCTCAGGTTCATAAACCTTATCAAATTATATTGTCCTCCCACTTAAATACTTCACTAGAAACAATTTCTCGGAAATAAGAAACATTGACAAACACTTTTGTCTTTGTCTCGTGGGAAGAATTCCCAATCAAATCTATGGGATAACCAACAAAGACATTCATCCGATTTTGGTTGTAAACTTATTTACTTATGCTATGCATACCAAAATTTAAGAAAAGACTATCAGGTTTCTTACCTATGCCATAACTCGTATGGTGTCATTTCAACGGATCATGATGATGCTCTATTTAGTGTAAAAGCGGTAGTCACTAAAGCATAATCCACAAAAATATAATGGCATCATAATATTTTTATCTCATCATTAATCCAACAAGGTTTGGATACATATCTTGGATACTATATCATCATTATGATACTCCAAGAAATGTGAGTTGTATAACAATTTCATAATTCTCTTAGATGTTCGCTAAAACTCGTAATTCAAATATTTCCACCATGATCCAATCATAGATATTTGATTTTTCTATTACGATGATTTCCACTTCATGCTGAAATTTATTTGAATCCATTCAAATGTTTCAAACTTCTTCTTTATTGAATATATCCACATATATATACTCAATTCATTGTTGAAAGTTTTCATGAAGTAGAAGAATCTCCCGCACACAACTATGCCCGATGAACCACATACATCATCATGTATTTTTCCACTAAGTTAGTTGACCGTTCAACTTTTGGCCTATGAACGGTATTTTAATCATTCTCTTTAGAAAAGATTTGCAAGCGCCAAATGATTCAAAAATCAAATGACTCCAAAAATCCATTTGCATGGAGTTCCTTCATGCGTTCCTTTCTAACATGACCTAAATGGCGGTTCCACAAATAAGCGGAATTCAAATCATTTGCCTTATGGTATTTTTAGCGTCAGTGTTATGTATGTGTGTTTCACCATTAAGATTTATAATAACTTATCCATCATACATGGAGTAATGTCATAATTTGAACAACTCATTGTTTTCATTTGACCAGAGAAAAATAACAATTATTAAGTTCTTTTATTATAAATTCTAAGGGCTAGATAGAATGCCAACGACGAACATAATAACACTTTATTTTGTTCTAGGCGTGCATTCCTATCATATTCCTTGTCAGTCACTTAGGCCATTGTATTCTTGTATTGCGTTGTTTTGTATGACACTTCATACCAACCAATATAGTACTAATACCCAAGAATTTCATAGTGTGACCTAACTAGGAATACAACCATAACATGTATATCATTTATATACACCGAGCTAGACTTTCTAGTCTTTTCTTTCTTTCTGCCAAAATATCTTTTGCGGTTTCTCTTTTAGTTTTCCTCATTATTCGAGAAAAACACTTCAACATCAATAACTTCTAGGTTTGTTGGTCTAATACCAATAACCTTGAGGTTCTTATTTTGAAGTTGATCATCATATGACAAGTGTTCTAGATTTCACTATTAGTAACTTTGTAATACGATGAACAATTTCACTCATAATTTTATCCATCAATTCATGACAACTTTACGAGACCATGTACGTACATGCTAGGCTCATAAAGTTTAACCTTAGTATTCGCATGTGCAAATCTGGCTTGCACCCGTTGTATGCACACGTAGAATCTATCACACCCGATCATCACGTGATGCTTCGATACGACGAGTTTTAGCAACGGTGCATACTAAGGATGATAACTTCATGGATATGCGAATATCGTTAGTGCCCCAATAGTTGGAGGATTGTGACGCCTGGCGTTTTCAACCTTCATACATTCCCATAAAACTTATGAGTTTATGTAGTCTCACCAAATTATATTCTATCATCTTGCAATAAGGTCTTAGATATCACATATATCTTATACCTTGATTATTTCTGAAAACTAAATTTTCAGCTCCTTACTTTTCAAACAGATTTGAACTTCAAGTTTTACGGAGACAAGATAACTTTAGTTACTAATTGAAACCATAGCTCTTTGAATCAACAATGTGAGGTTTACTAAAAGTTTGCAATAGGACTTAATCAATTCTTGATTCTTTAACAATACGGTACTAATCCGTAAAGTTTCTTATCAGATTTAACAGTATTTCTATCTCAATAACAAGACTAGCGCATAGTAGTAAACGGATGCCAATACTACAAAATTAATACAAAATACTACTCAGACTATGTTTATGATAATTAGTTCATGTTTTAATCTAATTACTAATGAACTCCCACTTAATACAACATCCCTCATAGTTGTTAAGTGGTACACGATCCAAATCCACTACACCAAAACCGATCATCACGTGAGATGATGTAGCTTCAATGGTGAACATCGACATGTTGATCATATCATCCATATGACTCGTGTTCAACCTTTCGGTTTCTGTTGTCCCGAGGCCATGTCTGTACATGCTAGGCTCGTCAAGCAAACCCAAGTATTCCGCGTGTGCAACATGGCTTTTACCCGTTGTATATGAACGTTGAGTCTATCACATCCGATCATCACGAGATGCTTCGAAACGACGAACCTTGGCAACGGTGCATACGAGGGGAGAACACTTTATTATCTTGATATTAATGTGAGGGATCATCTTATAATGCTACCGTCGCGATCTAAGCAAAATAAGATGCATAAAGGATTAACATCACATGCAATTCATATGTGATATGATATGGCCCTTTATTCTTTGTGCCTTCGATCTTTATCTCCAAAGCACGGACATGATCTCCATCATCTTCGGGCATGATCTCCATCATTGTCGGCGTAGCGTCAAGGTCCATGACGCCGTCTTCATGGTTGTTCACCTCATGTAGCAACTATTACAACTACTTTGAAAAACTACTCAACATGAAATTTAAAGACAACCATAAGGCTCCTGCCGGTTGCCACAATACAATAATGATCATCTCATACATATTCATCATCATATCATGGCCATATCACATCACCAAACCCTGCAAAAACAAGTTAGACGTCTCTAATTTGGTTTGCATATTTTACATGGTTTAGGGTTTTCGAGTAAGATCTAATCTACCTACGAACATGAACCACAACGGTGATACTAGTGTTGTCAATAGAAGAGTAAGTTGAATCTTCACTATAGTAGGAGAGACAGACACCCGCAAAGCCTCTTATGCAATACAAGTTGCATGTCGAACGAGGAACAAGTCTCATGAACGCGGTCATGTAAAGTTAGTCCGGGCCGCTTCATCCCACTATGCCACAAAGATGCAAAGTACTCAAACTAAAGATAACAAGAGCATCAACGCCCACAAAACCATTGTGTTCTACTCGTGCAACCATCTATGCATAGACACGGCTCTGATACCACTGTAAGATAACGTTGCATAGAAAAACAAAAAATTTCCTACCGCGAACACGCAATCCAAGCCAAGATGCAATCTAGAAGACGGTAGCAACGAGGGGGTATCGAGTCTCACCCTTGAAGAGATTCCAAAGCCTACAAGATGAGGCTCTTGTTGCTGCGGTAGACGTTCACTTGCCGCTTGCAAAGCGCGTAGAAGATCTTGATCACGATCGCTTCCGGCGCCACGAACGGGCAGCACCTCCGTACTCGGTCACACGTTCGGTTGTTGATGAAGACGACGTCCACCTCCCCGTTCCAACGGGCAGCGGAAGTAGTAGCTCCTCTTGAATCCGACAGCACGACGGCGTGGTGTCGGTGGCGGTGGAGAACTCCGGCGGAGCTTCGCTAAAGCTACGCGGGAGATATGGAGGAGAGGGGCGGCTAGGGTTTGGGAGGGGCTGGCCGGCCTCAAGGGGTGCGGCCAACTTGTGGCTTTGTGGTGGCCGGCCCCCTCCCCTATGCCCCTCATTATATAGGTGGAACCCCAAGAGTTAGTCTCCAAGTCTTCGAATAAGACCCGAACCAAAAACCTTCCATATGGAGGGGAAACCTAGCCAAGCTAGGACTCCCACTAGAGGTGGGAGTTCCACCTCCCATATGGGGGGGTGGCCGGCCCCCTAAGGGGGAGTCCACTTGGGACTCCTCCCCACCTAGGGTTGGCCGGCCATGGAGGTGGAGTCCCATGTGGACTCCACCTTCCTTGGTGGTTTCTTCCGGACTTTTCTAGAACCTTCTAGAACCTTCCATAGAACCTTCCGCGACATTTTAATTCACATAAAATGACATCCTATATATGAATCTTATTCTCCGGACCATTCCGGAACTCCTCGTGATGTCCGGGATCTCATCCGGGACTCCGAACAAATATTCGAACTCCATTCCATATTCAAGTACTACCATTTCAACATCCAACTTTAAGTGTGTCACCCTACGGTTCGTGAACTATGTGGACATGGTTGAGTACTCACTCCGACCAATAACCAATAGCGGGATCCGGAGATCCATAATGGCTCCCACATATTCAACGATGACTTTAGTGATCGAATGAACCATTCACATACGATACCAATTCCCTTTGTCACGCGATATTTTACTTGTCCGAGGTTTGATCATCGGTATCACTCTATACCTTGTTCAACCTCGTCTCATGACAAGTACTCTTTACTCGTACCGTGGTATGTGGTCTCTTATGAACTTATTCATATGCTTGCAAGACATTAGACGACATTCCACCGAGAGGGCCCAGAGTATATCTATCCGTCATCGGGATGGACAAATCCCATTGTTGATCCATATGCCTCAACTCATACTTTCCGGATACTTAATCCCATCTTTATAACCACCCATTTACGCAGTGGCGTTTGATGTAATCGAAGTACCTTTCCGGTATAAGTGATTTACATGATCTCATGGTCATAAGGACTAGGTAACTATGTATCGAAAGCTTATAGCAAATAACTTAATGACGAGATCTTATGCTACGCTTAATTGGGTGTGTCCATTACATCATTCATATAATGACATAACCTTGTTATTAATAACATCCAATGTTCATGATCACGAAACCATGATCATCTATTAATCAACAAGCTAGTTATACAAGAGGCTTACTAGGGACTCCTTGTTGTTCACATAACACACATGTATCAATGTTTCGGTTAATACAATTATAGCATGGTATGTAAACATTATCATAAACACAAAGATATATAATAACCATTTATTATTGCCTCTTGGGCATATCTCCAACATATAGAAACTCGATCAATATTACCTTCATCTTTGTAGACATAGTGAGCAAAGTTTCCAAAGGTTGCTTCATTTTGTCCTTCTTCCTTTGATTGTCCCTGAGAGGTACTGGCAGTTGGCTCTGAAGCTGCTGCCATATGTGCCTTGGGTGATATAGTGCGCTGCTGTCCACCACCCCTGTCATACTGTTGTCCATATGGCTGTCCACCACCTCTGCCATACTGATGTCCATATGGCTGTCCACCACCTCTGCCATACTGCTGTCCACAACCTCTTGCATACTGCTGTCCATATGGCTGTCCACCACCTCTGCCATCACATCTTCCTCTGTAGCTTCCTCTGCCATGTGTGTATCCTCCTCTCCCCCTACTGGGTGTAGCAAAGGAGGTACGCTGATGCTTCAAGTGTCCCTTTTGTCCACAAGTATAGCAGTCTCTCATCTCTTGTCTCTCGGTAGTGTAGAAGGTCGGATGAGAGACAGAATCGCTTCCCTTTGTCATATTCAGACGCACTTCCTCTCTGGACATAGCTGCAATGGCTTCTTTGAGAGAAGGGGTAGTGGTTTGATGCAGTAAAGCAGCCCTTCTCCCCTCAAAATCTTGATTAAGGCCTTTCAAGAACTTCATGACTCGCCGCCGTTCAATCCAGCTTGCAGCAGCACTCACACATTCCCCATGGGCAAGTTCCAGAGGGTCAACATGATCTAAATCTCCCCAAAGATGCTGCAACTCAGCCACATATGCCATCACAGTTTTGTTTCCTTGTTGCAAGTCATGCACTTTAACCTCAATCTCAGCAATCAACATAATGTTCCCCTTTCCAGAATATAGATTTGATAGGGTGTCTCATACCTCCGAACCTTTTGTGAGTGCCTCTACAGAAGCAGCAATGTTAGGAACTAAAGAGTTAAGCAACCATGCCACAATCACAGAATTTATGGCATTCCATTGTTTCCATTCCGGACTGGCCTTGTCTGCTGGTTCTGCAGCTTCACCACTCACACGTTCATCCAGCCCTTTCGAGTTCAAAATCAACAGCGCCCTCCTTGACCACCGGAGATAGTTGGCCACTCCTTCCAACTTGATTTCATTCGCCGGCAGCTCAAGTTTCTGACCGATGTTGGTATGGGGAACGATTGCTCCCCCTCTAGCAGATCCTCCTCCTCCATCTCCTTTGGTAGTGATAAGTTCTGCTAGCTTCTCCAGAGCCTTGGCCAAATCCCCTTTGTCCCCCATGCTTGACACCAAACTAACCTCTCGGAAACACCAAAGGGCTTACCCGCAGGATGCCCTCTTCGTCTCCTTACTCGTCACTGCCTTCCCCTCCTTGCCGCCGCGGCGAGCCTGCTCCCTTCCTCTTCCTCCCAGCCACCGCAACGACCTACTTCCTTCCTCTTCCTCTTCCTCCTAGCTGCCACGGCGAGACTAGGCTTCCGGATCGGCGAGTCCTTCCCGCCGTTGCCCTCCTCGCCCCTTGCTGCGATACCATGTGGACGGAGGTGAAGGCCTAACTACGAGGTAGAAGGAGGCTGCAGGGAGGAACTCTCTCTCAGCTTAGGTTTACAGAGATAGAAGCACCTTATATAGGTCAGGACTGGGCTGGGCCAGATGGGCCACAATAGAGAACAAGGAGACAGCCCAACAGATACACCAACAGTTATCCAACAGAAATAAAGAGAAAAGAAGGGCATGATATGTGCCCCTGGCCACGAGTTTTTCGCGTGTGTGTGTTTGTCTAGTTTCATGTGATTGATCCGTGGGCAAATTCCAACAATGTTCAGGGATTCACGTGATCTACATAAATTCGCGGAGGATGCTCTTCCAGATAGAACCTTGGAGATAGCTAACCCAATAATTTGGCTGCATAAAGAAAAAAATGATAACATTACAAGCAGTAGAATCCAGGAGTGCTTGGTTTTACGTCTTAAGGCTTGGCATATCGTGCTCAAATACACAGCCACGAGAGCGGGCATTGATAAGAGATGTAGCGGTGGAGATGCATGCAATCAGAGATGCTGCCAGTGGTGGAGCTTGAAAAAAAATCTGGGGGGCGAGATAGCAAAGAAAATTTGAACAGCAGTAAAAAATTTGAATTTGCAGACCTGAGAGTTGAGAGAAATATGTATTGATATTGGCCACATTGGTTGCAAAATACATGTACAGTAAATTGATATACTGGACTGTCAAAATAGAACTAACTACACTACTGATCTCTCTTACTCCCAATTCAATTAACAAAAAATTCGGTCTCTGCTGTTCCAGTTCCAGCTGTTCCAGTTCCAGAAGCTGAGGCACATGTTGTTCCTGAACTTCCTCTATTATCTGTCTTTTAAAGTACGATGCAATGTTGCCATTTTTACCCATTTTCAGTCCAATTCCCAAACTTTAGCACTAAAGTTGTCTCTTACTCCCAATTCAATTAACAACAAATCTACAGCTCAAACAAGAAAAAAGTCCACATAACCCCCATAAGTTTTGGGTTAGGGGCACTAACCCCCCTTAACTATTAAGTGGGGCAAAACAACCCCCTAACTATACAAAACCGGACACTAAACCCCCCTGGCTGCTAAATCTGGTTTTGAAGGCGGTTTTTGCGCCACGCTGGCAGGTTTTGTTGCCACGCTGGACAGCGGTGGAGCCACACCACAGCTTGTCCCTGGTTGAGCCGCACCACAAATTGCACCTGGCAATAACTGATCGCAATCCCGGGACGTGAGGAAAAACCTGGTGATGACGTGAGATCGGCACGGCCTCCCGACGAGGACGATCGCCACCCAGACGGCGATCAAAAGTGGTGACGACGATCTCCACCCAGACGGCGACCTCCGTGACGTCCGGAAAGGAGCAGCGGCGGAACGGCGGTTGCTCCCAACGACGCCGACGACACCGACGACGTGACGAGGTGAGATCGCCACCGCGATGCGCCATCGGCGCTCTTCATTGTCCATCGTCCTGAACCTTCTTCTGTCCCGGTCCCGTACAGGTACGTCTTCATCTCGGAGACAGCGGCGGAGGAGGACCAGAACGACGGCGGAGGACTTGTCGACGAGCAGGTTAGATCTACTGAACACGGCGATGCTTCTGAAACCATCAGTGCTATTTGGTTTACCCCTCTGAAAATCTGCACATGCTGGAAACAAACAGAGGTCATAGTACCTTACAGAGAGCCAAAAACAAATAGAAGAAAGTGAACATTGAATTAAGCTGAGTTAGAGCCATGTCAGTAGTGTTGATTTTGCAACTTGTGGCCAGTTAGAGCCAGTACAGGATTTTTTTTTAGTCTTTTGATTATCTGCTAATTGCGGAGACAGATAAATGATTGCAAATCAAATGTGTGCCAAGCAAGAAGGTGCATCCAATATGTGTGTAACCTTGTGATCACATACCATTGAAAAGTGGACTAACAAACTTTGGAGATTTACTTTTGTCATTCTTCTTTTCACTTGTATTCTCTCCAGTCTTCAGTCCTGTGTGATCCAAAGCCTCCCAGAAGTGTGTTTAGGCTCTACATCTGCATATAAATTAGCGAATGAATAAGAATAAGGAAACTGACATTTCTTTCTGGTTTTGATGGATTCACCTGATTTGAGATATCTGCTGCCAAGCACTACACCATCTTCATCTAATAAAACAATTTGAAAATATAGTGAATACGGCTATAACACCTTCGTACAATCATCACAGCAATTCATCAGATAGAATGTAGCAGAACTCTCTGTAAAGTTGTCATAAAACAGGAACCTCAAATTAGCATGTCCATTAAGTATTGAGTGGTAGTTGGTAACCTGCTTTTTGTATTTGGCGTTAAAAAAGGCTGGCTTTTTAAAGATAATTTCAGTTCAGTTCAGTAACATTTGCAATTTAGTTTTACTTGACAAAATTGTGGCCTTTTATACAGGATGGACCATCTTTCTGTTCGATTTCATCTTCGTGGTAAATTGGAGTATGATGGGAAGGAGTGGAACTATATTGGTGGAAGGATTGGCCATTCAACAGTGGAAGTTTTAGACCTGTCAATTGAAGCCCTGAAGTTGCATTTGCTAGAATTTTTGGTAATACCTGATGAGGATTTGGAGGATACCACTCTGAGTTGGAGATTGATTGATAATGAAAGAAATTCGAGATGCATGTGCAGGCTTGATGACGACAGTAATGTGAAGAATATGGTTAACCATGTGACAAGAGTTGCAGGTGGGTTTGTTGAGATATTTGCAGTAAGTCCAGAAAGACACAGAGTTGTTAGTTCAGATGAGGAGGAAGAAGCAATGGTAATAGAGGAGAAAGAAGAGCAGCAATGTCAGCATGAGCGAGAAGTTGTGACAGAGCATCAAGGTCAGGATGTGGAACAAGTTCTGACACAGCAGCAACTTGAGATAATTCAGATTAAGATGGAGCATGAACACCAAGTTGAGTATGAGCAACAAGAAGGGAGACTAATACGTCCAAAACATATCTACTTTTCCGAACACTTTTGCTATTGTTTTGCCTCTAATTTGTGTATTTTGGATACAACTAACACGGACTAACGCTGTTTTCAGCGAAGCTGCTCTCAGTGTCTCGTTTTTGTGCAGAAATCCAACTTTCGGGAAAAACCTCGGAATTTATGCGAGAAGGCCCTATTTTCCCGAGGAAACTAACGGAGCCGAGAAGGGCAATTGAAGTGGAGGCCCGAGGGCCCCACACCATAGGGGCGGCGCGGCCCGGGGGGGCCGCGCGGCCCGTGGTGTGGCCCCCTCGGCCGGCCTCCGGCCGCCCTCCTTCGGACTACTTATTCGCCTCGACCTAAAAACACCGGGAGAGAAGTCGAAGTCGCCGAAACCCTCCGGAACGCCGCCACATCGCGAAACTCCGTCGCGGGAGCCAGAAGTCTCCGTTCTGGCACTCCGTCGGGACGGGGAATTGGAGGAGATCATCACCGCCATCACCGCCAACGCCTCTACATCAACCAGCCATGTTTCCCCCATCCATGTGTGAGTAATTCCCCCGCTGTAGGCCGAAGGGGATGGTAGGGATTGGATGAGATTGGTCATGTAATAGCATAAGATTGTTAGGGCATAGTGCCTAGTGTCCAGTAATTGGTACTTTGATGATATTGTTGCAACTTGTTATGCTTAATGCTTGTCACTAGGGCCGAGTGCCATGATCTCAGATCTGAACATGTTATTGTTTCATCATGATATTCATTGTTTATGGTCTTATCTATAAGTTGTATACACATGTCGCTGTCCGGAACCGATGGCCCGAAGTGACGAGAATCGGGACAACCGGAGGGAATGGTAGTGATGTGAGGATCACATGTGTTCACGGAGTGTTAATGCTTTGCTCCGGTACTTTATTAAAAGGAGTACCTTAATATCCAGTAGTTTCCCTTGAGGCCCGGCTGCCACAGGCTGGTAGGACAAAAGATGTTGTGCAAGTTTCTCATTGCGAGCACGCACGACTATATATGGAACACATGCCTATTGATTGCTTTGTACTTGGACACCGTTTTATTATTATACGCAAATGCCCTGCTATGATTGCTACATGAGTTTCTCTCATCCATGCAACGCTGTCATCCATCCCCGTGCCTACGGTATTTTAATCCTGCTTGTTTACTAAAATCACTACTGCTTGTCTCTGTCACTCTGCTGCTGTTATTTCACTACGCTCTTGCTATAAAGCTGTTACTCTTGATAAACTCTTGCGAGCAAGTCTGTTTCCAGTGCAAGCTGAATTGACAACTCCGTTGTTAAGGCTTCCAAGTGTTCTTTGTCTCCCCTTGTGTCGAATCAATAAATTGGGTTTTACTTCCCTCGAAGGCTGATTGCGATCCCCTATACTTGTGGGTCATCAAGACTATTTTCTAGCGCCGTTGCCGGGGAGCATAGCTTTATTTGGAAGTTCACTTGGATTAATATTGTTCGCTGCAAATTCTCCATCATGGGTAAACCTCGCGATACTAAGATCGCCATATTACCATCCACTACAAGAAAAGGTACAATTCGAATACCTCCATTGCACTTGATTCACCATACGTGATTGATAAACTTGTTTCACCGCCACATGCTTCGCATGTGGGTACATCTACTTGAATCTGAACACTCTCATAATATTGATAATGCTTCTGCTTGTGCTTGATGATAGTGGTTCATTGGGATCTTTTCTAGATGCTACAATTGCTAGGTCTAGACAAATTGAAAATACTTGAAACTCCTAATGCTACTACACTGTTAGTTCACACTGAACTTGGTTATTTTAGTGATGATCTGAGGAAGATTATGTGGAGCTTAATGATGATTTTATTGAAAAATGCAATGCTACTACTGATGCAAGAAAAATTAAAAAGTTGCTTGCAGAACATCTTGTTAGATATAAAGCTGTCTCCTGATCCTAAGTTTGCCACATCTCCTATAAACATTAGGGATAAAGATTATGATTTTTCTCTTGATCTATCTCATATAGCTATTGTTGAGAAAACACCCTTTTGTGGTACTTGAAAAAGAAAGTCTTGTTGAACACATGGTGAGTTATCTACTCTTAGTAGCTTGTTTTACGATGATGTTAAGATGCGTACTTACTTTGTTGCTAAAATATTTCCATTCTCATTAAAGGATGACGCTAAAACTTGGTATAATAATTTGCCACCAAATTCTATTAAAAGTCCGAAAGAATTGCTTGATGTTTTCTTCCGCAAATACTTTCCTGCTAGTGCTCAACATATTGCTTTGCAGAGAATTTATAACTTTAATCGGGGAAGATGAAGAGAAATTGCACGAGGCTTGGTCGAGATTCTGCTCTCTTATTAGAGCTCGGCACGAGCATGATACGGAAAAGCATGATTTACTTGATATATTTTATAGTGGACTAACCATTGAGTCTAGGGCATACCTGGATAGTTGTCTTTGGTTGTGTTTTCAGGAAAAGAACTCCGGATGACGCTGAAGAATTATTGGCTAAAATAAGCCGGAATCATGATGATTGGACTACGCCTGAACCAACTTCAACTCCAATATTGAAGAAGCGGGGTTTAATTAAATTGAATGATGAAGATATGAGGGAAGCCAAGAAGTCTCTCAAGGAGAAAGGTATTAAATCTGAAGATGTGAAGAATCTACCTCCTATTGAAGATATATGTGAGATAATTCCCCCTTCATCCATGATTGAGGTAAATTCCCTTCAACGCTTTACTAGGGAGGATATTCCGTATTCAAAGCCTCCTGCACAATGCTTAGATGAGTTTGATAATTATATTGTTAAGCAAGAAAATTTGAATATGAGAGTAGAGAATCATTTAATGGAAAATTCTCAAGCTATTAGTGAATTGCATGATATTGTGGAGAGAACCTCCAATGATGTTAAGATGCTTGTTAAACATTTTCAAATGATTCAAACTCAAATTGATCAACTCACTAAAGTGCAAAATGACTTGTTAGGGAATAATTCTAAAGAGAAACATGCTTATGAAGTAACAACTAGAGGTGGTGTCTCTACCCCGGATCCTCTATATCCTGAAGGGCATCCCAAAAGAATTGAACAAGATTCTCAACGCATTGAACCTAGTGCTCATTCTAGGAAGAAAAAGAAGAAGAAACATAAAAATGTTGTAGAATCCTCTGAACCTGTTAATGATCCTAATAGTATTTCTATTTCGATGCTGAAAGCTGAAAGTGGTAATGAACATGATAATGATAAAGATAATGATAAGAATGATACTCTCGATAAAGAAGAGGTTGAAGAAGAACACTGAAAAGCATGCTAAAAATAAAAAGTATACTAAAGAAGATTTTATTGCTTGAGAAACATGGTAATGAAAGAGAACCTTGGGTGCAAAAGCAAATGCCTTTTCCTCCTAAGAAACTAAAATCAAAGGAAGAAGAACACTATAATAAATTTTGCGATTGGATGAAACCTTTATTCTTGCAAATCCCTTTGGTGATGCTATTAAATTGCCTCCTTATTCAAAGTATATGAAAGATATTGTTACTAACAAAAGGAAAATCCCCAATGAGGAAATTTCCACTATGCTTGCTAATTACTCTTTCAATGGCAAAATACCAAAGAAGTTGGGCGACCCAGGTATACCTACTATTCCTTGTTCTATTAAGAATAATTATGTTAAAACTGCTCTATGTGACTTGGGAGCCGGTGTTAGTGTTATGCCTTTTTCTCTTTATAAGAGACTTTACTTAGATAAGTTGATACCTACTGATATATCTTTGCAAATGGCTGATAAATCTCTTGCTATTCCTGTTGGTATATGTGAGAATGTTCTCGTTCAAGTTACTACTAAGCTGCTTGATATTAACTGATTTTGTTGTGTTGGAAATGCACGAAGATGATAATATGTCTATTATTCTTGGGAGACCTTTTCTTAACACCGCAGGGGCTGTTATTGATTGCAATAAAGGAAAGGTTACTTTCAATGTTGATGATAGGGAGCATACCGTTTATTTTCCCAAGAGGATCGAGAAAGCGTGTGGAGTTAATACTATTTCTAATGTGAGAACTATCAAAGTGGGAACTATTGATTGTCCTATATATGAGCCTAAGGAGGAATATCAAACTCTCGTGATTGGATCCATATCAATACAATTCAAGGTAACATGATTGATTTGAGGTTTATTTCTTCTTATGCTATGTAAAATTTATTTGGTGACAAGACTTGATCAACCTTGTTAACGGATACTTTTTATATGCATAGAGAGGTAAACAACATATCTTTCTTCCTCCACTTGCTCTAGTTGCTGTAGCATTTTTAATTTGCAAAGTTCTTGAGTTATTCGAAGATTTCAAAAAATTTCCTGGCCAGTAATAATAAACTAAATACCCAGAAATGTGCGTTTTTCAAAGTTTTCAAAAATTCACAAAAATTATACCGTTGGTCCTATTTTTTCACGAGGCACCTGGGAGCACCGAGAGGATGACTGTGGGGCACCGGAGGCGCCAGACCACAGGCCGGCGCGGCCAAGGAGGTGGCCACGCCACCATGTGATGTGGGTCCCCCTCTGCCCCACTTTGCCATCTCTTCCTCCCAGACTCTTCTCTCTCCCGAAAAAATCGACACCAAGTTCCTCTCACTCGCGTTTTTGCTCCAGAGCTCCAGATTTTTCGATCTCTTTGCTCAGCCCAGATTTACATGCGAAATTTGGCACATTTGCTCTTCGGTATGTGACTCCTCCACCCATCCAAGTAGAATTTCGTTTGGTTGAGTATATCTTGAATATTTTGCTGTTGTAGGTAACATGTTTAGTGAGCTTGCATGCTTGTTCTAAGTGGTAGAAACTAGTTTTGATGCATGATTAGTACTCTAGCAAGTTCCTATGGTAGTTTCCCTCAATTATATGTCACCAAACCAAATTTTTATGTCATTTGTTGAAAATTTCAGAGAAGCTATGAAGAAGTTTAGCTTTGGGGAGTTGTTCAAGAAGGGGACAACCAGCACGGGAGGCCTTCTAGGGCCGCCACCCGGATTAGGCAATCATACAATGAAGACATCCTCGCGCCTAGTTTCGCGCTTTGAAGAGGACAACGGTCCCCCTAATGCTTCTACTTTTCCATGTTATGATTTTCTAAGGAATGCGGGGATACTTGGAGGATTTCTTAACCCTTGTCAACGGGGCAGGGTTAACCACTTATATGGGCGATGAAAGGGAGCAATACTACTTGCTCACCAAAATCTTCGTCGAGAGTTTCCAGTTCAACAACAAACACTATGAGCCAACAGTTGCGTTCAGGATTTATGGTAATACTGTGACTATGCCATTGAAGGATTTTTGTTGTGCCCTGGATATTGCCCCTGTAGGTACAGCAAGTAGGATTGATGACAACCCCCGGGACTTGCTGGAGCTCTACCGTGGAATCACCGATGATGATTGTCGCACCATTCAGCGGGGCAAGATAAGGAACATTCAACTCCCCGCCATTAAATATTTTGCATACTACATTGCTACTAGCATTCTTGGTAGGGAGAACACTAGTAATATCTCTAGCTACCATCTTGCTTTCCTGAATATTGCACTTACTGGTCATACATCTTATCACCTTGGCGCTCTTATTGCTCGCCGCCTGACTACCAGGGGGCCTATTTTTGGAGGAACTATTGCGCTGCGTGTTTTAACTTTTCTTAATCTTCCTATTGATCCTAATGATGTGCCATTGGCCCCTAGGAGACTCGATATTACTGCTATGAAGAGTCATCATTTTGTTACTACTGACTCTACTTTAGATAGTATGGTGTATAGAATGTTGTTTTCTGACGGGGAGGAGAAGGAAATCCCTCTTCCCCAACCTGGTTTGTTGAGTATTGACGGGCGAGTCATGGTCGTGCACTAAGGAGGAGGTGGATGAACATTTGAAGATAAAAGACTTCCACCAGCAACATGACTCCGAGGACGTCGGGACCTCCTACGACCACACCGTCACATATCCGGGTGCTTCTTCTAGCACATACCCGGAATACGACCCATCTTCATATTACGGAGACACTACCTCATGGGATCGATGGGATTGAACTCCACTTAGGCCAAAAGCCTAAGCTTGGGGGGAGGTATACCGGCATCACTCATTCTTTGCATATTATGGTTGCTGGATACTTGTACATACTTGTTTTGTTCGTTTGAGTGGTTTTCTAATGAGAGGAGGATGATATTTGGGGAAATGCTGCCTGAAAACAGATTCTGGAACGTTACTGTAAAAATCGTCAAAAATAGCCAGAGCGTCATTTTAAGCTGCAAATTTTTGTGCAGGTTCCCCAGGTTGTTATCTAACTTTCATTAGTTGAACACTTTTCGATCTGAGCAACGTAAGATTTTTGTTAAAATCGATTTCTGTACTGCTGTCAGGTTTTGGCAGATTTCTGCCATCTCGCTTTCTGTGTTTCTTTTAGTTTGCTATTTCTTGTTTTCGCTTTGTTTCCTTCCCAAAACACAAAAAGACCAAAAATATTTCTGTTGTTTCTCTTCACCATTTGTTTGCTTTGGTTTCTTGCATTTGTTTCACTTTATTTGCTATTGCTAGTTTGCTATAAGAAAACCCAAAAAGATTTTGCTTTGTTTGTTTGTTTCCTCTTGTTCTTATTTGCAATTTGAAAACACCAAAAATATTTGCTGTTCTTCTCTGGTTTGTAAAGTTCTTTATGAGTTCAATGGTCTTCGGTGGCTGGAGCGTGGTTTTCATTTCATATTATCCAAGCTGCACAAGTGAAAAGGCAATAATGACGATCTACGACAACTCTGATTGTGGTGAGAGGCTGGTATGAACTCTATTTGTTTTCATTTTTGTACATATACTCATCCATGTGAGCATGCTTAGTTGGTTCATGTGAGGTATATGTTATTTGAGAAAGTCTAGTAGTTTATGATCTCTCATGTTTAGCTCCAATCTATTAATATGAGTAGCATGTCATGTATGTTTGTTTGCATTGTTTTATTCATAAGTAAGTATGGCATTGTGGTATCCTCCTCTGAATAATTCATTTATATCGACTTGGCACATGCTCACGCATGCATATGACTGAACAAAAGTCAATTAAGCCTCGATGATCTATATTGCTTCGAGTTCTTGTATCACTTTTATGCCTCCGTTAATTTATTTTGCCGCAAGCATGATTATGACGATTCTTGCTCTCTTGATTTGTCGCTCCCTAGTCTATTGCTAGCCTTCACTTGTACTGAGCGGGAACGCTGCTCGTGCTTCCAAACACATGAAAACCAAGTTATTCCGAGTGTCCACCATAAATACCTATGCATGGCATTTCAAACCATTCCAAGTAAATTCTCGTGCGCTACCTTTAAAACCTTCAAAATGCTTCTCAATTTGTGTTTATGTTTCATAGCTCATGAGGAAGTATGTGGTGTTTAGCTTTCAACCTTGTCATTTACTTTTGACGGACTCTCATATGGACTAGTGGCACATCCGCTTATCCAATAATTTTGCAAAAAGAGCTGGCAATGGGATTCCCAGTCCCAAATTAATTAACTTAAATAGACACTCCTCCATGGTTTGTGATTGTTGGACGGCACCCGAAGGATTCGGTTAGCCATGGCTTGTGTAAGCAAAGGTTGGGGGAGTGTCATCATCATAATAAAACTAAAATAAAAGGGCACTCCTTCATGGTATGAGATTGTTGGCAGGCACCCGAGGATTCGGTTAGCCATGGTTTGTGCAAGAAAGGTTGGAAGGAGTGCCAAATAAATATGCAATAATTCATGGGAGCCGCTCTTGAAAGTGCGGTTGGCAAGGTAGTTAGTGTACCCATTACCATTCGTTGACAACAACAAACACCTCTCAAAATAATTTTACTCCTGTCTTTATAAAAATGAAAAGCTCTAGCGCATGTTAATCCCTGCTTCCCTCTGCGAAGGGTCAATCTTTTACTTTTATGTTGTGTCTCCATTATTTCTTTGAGCACTATCTTGAGAGCACAACTTGTCATTCTTAGTACAATATGCTTGTCTCAAAATATGATTGATTGTGGTATAACTTTGATGCATTTATCTTTTGACAATCACTACTTCTAGTCTTTCTATGAACTCCAGAGGTGCCCGGGCATTTATGTTTTGCCAATCAAATACAGGCAAGCGAGATACCACTTTATCATACTCTCTTATGGACATTGCAATCTTGCTTATATACATGATTCATGATGCTTCTTATTAATTGTTGGTACCTCTCCATGATTGACATAGCTGTTAGATGATCTTATTTGCATGTATCTCATTATGAACTGCTTAAGTATTAGCTATTGCATGAGAATATATACATCATATGAGCAAATGTGTTCGTGAAAGTTCTTTTATCGCTCAGTTGTTAACTGAATTGCTTGAGGACAAGCAATAAGCTAAGCTTGGGGGGAGTTGATACGTCCAAAACGTATCTACTTTTCCGAACACTTTTGCTATTGTTTTGCCTCTAATTTGTGTATTTTGGATACAACTAACACGGACTAACGCTGTTTTCGTAGAACTGCTCCGGTGTCTCGTTTTTGTGCAGAAATCCAACTTTCGGGAAAAACCTCGGAATTTATGCGAGAAGGCCCTATTTTCCCAGGAAACTAACGGAGCCGGAAGGGCAATTGAAGTGGAGGCCCGAGGGCCCCACACCATGGGGCGGCGCGGCCCAGGGGGGGCCCGCGCGGCCCTGTGGTGTGGCCCCCTCGGCCGGCCTCCGACGCCCTCCTTCGGACTACTTATTCGCCTCGACCTAAAAACACCGGGAGAGAAGTCGAAGTCGCCAGAAACCCTCCAGAACGCCGCCACATCGCGAAACTCCGTCGCGGGAGTCAGAAGTCTCCGTTCTGGCACTCCGCCGGGACGGGGAATTGGAGGAGATCATCACCGCCATCACCGCCAACGCCTCTACATCAACCAGCCATGTTTCCCCCATCCATGTGTGAGTAATTCCCCCGCTTGTAGGCCGAAGGGGATGGTAGGGATTGGATGAGATTGGTCATGTAATAGCATAAGATTGTTAGGGCATAGTGCCTAGTGTCCGTAATTGGTACTTTGATGATATTGTTGCAACTTGTTATGCTTAATGCTTGTCACTAGGGCCCGAGTGCCATGATCTCAGATCTGAACATGTTATTGTTTCATCATGATATTCATTGTTTATGGTCTTATCTATAAGTTGTATACACATGTCGTTGTCCGGAACCGATGGCCCCGAAGTGACGAAATCGGGACAACCGGAGGGAATGGTAGTGATGTGAGGATCACATGTGTTCACGGAGTGTTAATGCTTTGCTCCGGTACTTTATTAAAAGGAGTACCTTAATATCCAGATAGTTTCCCTTGAGGCCCGGCTGCCACCGGCTGGTAGGACAAAAGATGTTGTGCAAGTTTCTCATTGCGAGCACGCACGACTATATATGGAACACATGCCTATTGATTGCTTTGTACTTGGACACCGTTTTATTATTATCTGCAAATGCCCTGCTATGATTGCTACATGAGTTTCTCTCATCCATGCAACGCCTGTCATCCATCCCCGTGCCTACAGTATTTTAATCCTGCTGTTTACTAAAATCACTACTGCTGTCTCTGTCACTCTGCTGCTGTTATTTCACTACTGCTACTTGCTATAAAACTGTTACTATCGATAAACTCTTGCGAGCAAGTCTGTTTCCAGTGCAACTGAATTGACAACTCCGTTGTTAAGGCTTCCAAGTGTTCTTTGTCTCCCCTTGTGTCGAATCAATAAATTGGGTTTTACTTCCCTCGAAGACTGTTGCGATCCCCTATACTTGTGGGTCATCAGAGACAAATTGAGCATCTAGATGAGCAATTTCTGCAGACATTTGTTCCAAATATAGCAAGGAAAATGCCAGTTGTGAGGGCACCATTGCAGGTGCAGGACAAAGGCAAAGAAATTGAAATTGACAGTGCAGATGGAGGAGATGATGCCGAGGACAGATCAGATAGTGAGTATGATGATGTGCTCGAAGCAGATAGTGGAGACAGTAGTGCTGATGATGATGAGGCACTATTTTACAGGAAGTACGCAGAAGAATTGAAACAGAGTGTCAGAAGGCAAATGCTTGGAGAGGATAGGGCTAAAGTGAAAGAAGATTTTATTATTCCAGAGAATATCAAAGAAGCACAAGAAGAGGGTAGTGACTGCTTTGACAGTGATGACAATCTTTCATTTGATGAGGACAGTGATGGAGAAGTGAAAACAAGTAGGACAAAACACAGAGTATATGATCAGAATGCTGAAGTAAAAGAGTTTGAGGTTGGGCAATGCTTCACTGACAGTAGAGAGTTCAAGCAAGCACTTGTCAATTATGGATTAAAAGAGCACCATCATTTGAGATTTAGTAAGGATGAGAGGACTAGAGTTCTTGCCAAATGCGGTTGGGTGAGTTGTCCATGGTCCATATACGGCTCACTTGTACCCGGTAGGTCACGAGTGGTTCGAGTCGGTAGGTACCACAATGTGCACAAATGTGTACAAAGGAGGAACAATAAGCTTGTTACTAGCACAGTAATTGCAGAGAAGTATTTCAGAGAAATTAAAGATAATCCTGGATGGAGGATTAAGAACATGCAGGAAGTAGTGCTAGAAGATTTGCTTGCTGATGTTAGTGCATCAAAGTGCAAAAGAGCTAAAAGAATTGTTATGGAGAGACTTGTTGAACACACAAGTGGTGAATATGCTAGAGTAAGAAAAAGAAGTAAAGGTACTGCACCTGCCCAGCAACATGGTCCTGCGCCAAACTCCTCTTCTGCCCAACAGCATGGTCCTGCGCCAAACTCCTCTTCTGCCCAACAGCATGGTCCTGCGCCAAACCCCTCTTCTGCCCAGATACATGGTCCTGTCAATACGCCATTCATTCCTCCAAAGAAGAAGCAAGTACCACCATCTACTCAACCATCAAGTGAAGCATCAGCAAGTCAGTCATGTAGTCAACCAAATGTAGCAGCAAGACAGACAATTCCCATGAGTGATGTTGTGACGGAAGCAGTGCCAAAGGAAGGGAGATTAAAATGGTACTTAATGGGGAACAACAAAGGATAAGAGAATTTTGGGCCATTTTTTTTTTAGTCGGCATAGGATGTTTATCTCAAATATTTTCACACATTTGTGTTTTACTTTGTTGGTTTGTTCACAAAACAGTAGCATGGTTCAACTACATTGTTTGTCCCACATTTTTGTTCACAAACAGTACCATGGTTCAACTACATTTGGTGTCCCAGATTTGTGATTTACTCTGTTGGTTTTGTTCACCAATATACTCCATGAAAGCTCATTGTCAATAATATTCTAGACTGTATTATACACTGTTAGAATATATTGTTAGTTGCTAACCAAATTAGTTGTTAATATCTAACGAGTTCGGATGTAGAGATAGACTTACGTAGTTATCCTAGTTAGCTGTCATTCGTGTTGTACAAGATGTAATCTGTTGAACCATTATATAAAGAGCATACGGCCGGCCCTGGAGAGCTGTGCGATTGCCTCCCCAAACTCCTCTCTGTTTCGTTTTCTTTCATGGTATCAAGAGCCTAGATCGCATCCACTCCACGCCTTGCGCAATGTCTTTCTCCACTGCCTCTTCCTCGTCAACCGCTGATGACGCGACCAGCTTCTTCTCGAGCGGTCTCTCCGGCAACTTCGCCTCAAGCTCTGGCGGCGGCTCGTCATCGTCCGGTGGCCCGTTCAACTTCGCCACCGTCGTCACCCTCAAGCTGTCGGCGGAGAACTATCTCCTCTGGCGCACAAAGGTCGTCCCTGTGCTCAAAAGCCACCTCCTCATGGGCTTCATCAACGGGCGGCTCCCATGTCCGTCCCAGCTCATCGCCAACCCACAGGCGGCTGAAGCCGGAGCTCCGAAGGAAATCCCGAACCCTGCGTATCGGGCCTGGATGCAGCAAGATCAGGCGCTCCTCTCCGCCATCCTCACCAACGCCGACGACGCGGTTGTCGGCATGCTGATGAGCGCCATCACGGCCAGGGAGGCCTGGACCATCCTGGAGAACGCCTTCGCGTCGCAGTCCACAGCGCGCTCGATGCAGCTCCGCTTCCGGCTATCCACGATCAAGAAAGGAGACATGCCGGTCTCCGTCTACTTCAACCGGGTTAAAACCCTCAGCGACACCATGGCCTCGATGGGGAAGCCACTTGAGGACGAAGAGATAATCTCCTATCTCCTTGCTGGCTTGGACAGCGACTACGACCCCTTGGTCGAGGTCGTCACGGCGCCGCGCGCAACGCCGATCCAGCTGCGTGATCTGTATGCGCAGCTCCTCAGCACCGAGTACCGCATAGAAGGGCGCAAGGCGGCGGACATCAGTCACTTCTCCGCCAACCTCTCATTCGGCTCCAAGCAATCAGGTGGTGGCGGTAAGTTCTACCGTTCTGATGGTCGTTCTCTGCCTCCGATCAAGCCACCTTCCAACAGCGGCGGAGGGGGCGACTCCTTCAACGGCAGCGGCGGAGGGGGATACTCCTCCAATGGTGGCGGCTACTCGCGCGCCCTGCATCGGCACCTCCCTCCAACGGCAGCGGCGGAAACTACTCCGGCAACTCGTCGGGGAACGGCACCGGCAATCGCCCGGTGTGTCAACTCTGCGACAAGGTGGGGCACATCGCCTCACGCTGCTTCAAGCGCTTTAAGCGCGACTTCCTCGGAGTGGGGAACAATGGTAGCGGCACTTCTCGCCAAGTCGCCGCTGCCACACATGCTCCACAAGGCCACGGACATACTCCATCATACCCCATCGACCCCAGCTGGTACGCCGATACGGGAGCTACGGACCACCTCACCAACGACCTCGACAAGCTCGCCGTGAGGGAGACCTACCATGGCCATGACCAAGTTCACACTGCCAACGGTGAAGGTATGCAGATTCATCATATTGGCCAAGGCATCCTTCCAACTCCATCTCACTCCCTTCGTCTCACCAATGTGTTGCATGTTCCTTCCGTCACTCGTAGTCTTCTTTCCGTTAAGAAACTCACTCGTGATAATCCTGTTTTTGTGGAATTTCATCCAAATGATATTTTTGTGAAGGACCGAGCAACGCGGGAAATTCTACTTAGAGGGAGGTGTCATGGTGGCCTATATCCGTTGAAGCCACCAATAATCAAACAAGCTTTTGGGAGTATTCGAGTGTCTAGAGAACAATGGCATTGTCGTTTCGGTCATCCTGCTTCACAGGTGGTCCAGCATATTCTACATCATAGTGATCTTCCTTCGGAGTCTAGTCGTAATAATGCAATTTGTGATGCATGTCAGCAAGGCAAAAGTCACCAATTGCCTTTTCCTCTTTCTAGTCATGTAATAAAAGCTCCCCTTGAGCTAATTCATTCGGATGTGTGGGGCCCTGCCCAAATTTCTGTTAGTGGACACAAATATTATGTCAGTTTTGTTGATGCCTATAGTCGTTTTACATGGTTGTATCTCCTCAAACAAAAATCTGATGTTTTTCAAGTGTTCCTTCAATTCCAACGGCATGTTGAGCGTCTTTTGAATCATAAAATTATACATGTTCAAACGGATTGGGGTGGCGAGTACATTAAGCTCAACAAATTCTTCTCGGATCTTGGTATTGTGCATAGAGTATCTTGCCCCCACACACATCAACAAAACGGTACCGCTGAGCGCAAACACCGCCATATAGTCGAAACTGGTCTCACTCTTCTCGCTCATGCTTCGATTCCGTTTCGCTTTTGGAGTGATGCATTCTCCACAGCATGTTTTCTTATTAATCGTCTTCCTACTCGAGTCATTAACATGAAGACTCCACTCGAACGTCTCTTAGGCGAGGTTCCCGATTATACCTTTTTCAAGGTTTTTGGGTGTGCTTGTTGGCCTCATCTCCGTCCATATAACAATCGCAAACTTGAGTTTAGATCCAAAAAAATGTGTTTTTCTAGGGTATAGCTCTCTTCATAAAGGCTACAAATGTCTTCATATTCCAACTAGTCGCATTTACATTTCCCGCGATGTCGTATTTGATGAGTCCAATTTTCCATTTGCTAATCTTCCATCCGTTGACACCAATATTCCCACGTCCTCCACTCCCTGCCTGCCTGGTCAATTTAATGATTCTGCATATTCCCCTGTGTTACTTCCTAGTTATGGCGCAGGAACAGGTCGTGGTATGCAGCTTCACGTTGACGAATCATCGTTGCATGCATCTGCTTCGGGATCCAGTGCATCCATGCACGTCGATCCGCCTGATGGCTCACCGGATATGGCCTCCGCGCGTGTCCCAGCTAGCCCAGGCTCTGCTACTGGGTCGTCCGATCCAGACGGGCCGCCATCACCTGGTGAGCTCTCCCCGTCGTCCAGCCCGACTGCGCCACCGTCTTCGACTGGTCCAACGTCCCCTGCACCACCATCTGGACCAACTGAGACAACGTCCCCTGCACAACCATCTGGACCAGTTACGAGGCTACGTAACAACATTCGTTGCCCGCGTGCGCGTACGGACGGAACCGTGGCCTGGCTTGCTCGCTGCATGGCACATGCAGTCTCCACCGCAAGCGCTGAACCGCGTGACTATCGCGTTGCTCTCGGCGTGCCGCACTGGCGCATGGCAATGGACGCAGAATTTGCTGCGTTGCTGAAGAATCGGACTTGGCAGCTTGTACCTCGCCCTCCTGGTGTCAACGTCATCGACTCCAAATGGATATTTAAGGTAAAACACCACGCAGATGGTTCTATAGAGAGGTATAAGGCTCGTCTTGTGGCGAAAGGATTCAAGCAGCGTCAAGGACTGGACTATGATGATACTTTTAGTCCAGTGGTAAAGCCAACGACAATTCGATTGCTCTTGTCCTTGGCGGTTTCTCAGGGTTGGTATCTTCGTCAACTAGATATTCAGAATGCCTTCCTTAATGGAGTACTCGAGGAGGAGGTGTATATGCGGCAACCACCTGGGTATGAAGATCCATCCAAACCTCATCACTTGTGTCGTCTTGAGAAAGCTCTCTATGGTCTTAAACAGGCGCCCCGAGCTTGGCATGCTGGTCTCAGCTCTGTCCTTCGCACACTTGGTTTTGCCGCATCGACTGCTGATTCTTCGTTATTCATCTTTCGACGTAAGGAGGTGGTCACTTTTCTGCTTGTGTATGTGGATGATATAATTGTTGTCAGCTCATCCCCACATGCCCCTGATACACTTATTCAGGAGTTGAGAGCTGAATTTGCGGTCAAGGATCTTGGTGTGCTTCATTTCTTCCTTGGTATTGAGGTTATTCGTCCCTCTGTTGGTGGTCTTTTGTTGTCTCAGCGGAAGTATGCGTCTGAGCTTCTTCGACGGTCCGGTATGATTAAAAGTAAACCTGCTCATACACCCATGTCTGCCTCGGATAAACTCTCGTGATGGATGGTGAGCTCCTTTCACTCGATGATGCCACGCTATACCGCAGTATTGTTGGCGGTCTCCAGTATCTCACCATCACACGACCTGATCTGTCATTTGTTGTCAACCGTGTGTGCCAGTATCTTCATGCTCCTCGTGACAGTCATTGGTCTGCTGTCAAACGGATTCTTCGCTATATCAAGTTCACCATGTCTACTGGCTTGTTGCTTCGCCCTGCCTCCTATGACTTGTTGTCTGCATTTTCTGATGCTGATTGGGCGGGCAATGTTGATGATCGGCGATCAACCGGGGGATATGCTATCTTCTTTGGTGGTAACTTGATCGCCTGGAGTGCTCGCAAACAGGCTACAGTATCCCGATCTAGTACTGAGTCAGAGTACAAAGCACTTGCTAATGCCACAGCTGAACTTATCTGGGTGCAATCTCTTCTTCGTGAGCTTGGTGTTCGGCAGTCTCGAGCTCCAGTTTTGTGGTGTGACAATATTGGTGCCACTTATCTCTCTGCAAACCCGATGTTTCATGCTCGTACGAAGCATATTGAGGTTGATTTTCACTTTGTACGAGAGAGAGTTTCTCGGAAGCAACTGGAGATTCGGTTCATCTCTTCCAATGATCAAGTTGCTGATGTCTTCACCAAACCTCTCCCACTTCCAGCTTTTCAATGGTGTAAGCGCAACCTCAACCTGTTAGACAGTTGATGTTGAGGGAGGGTGTTAGAATATATTGTTAGTTGCTAACCAAATTAGTTGTTAATATCTAACGAGTTCGGATGTAGAGATAGACTTACGTAGTTATCCTAGTTAGCTGTCATTCGTGTTGTACAAGATGTAATCTGTTGAACCATTATATAAAGAGCATACGGCCGGCCCTGGAGAGCTGTGCGATTGCCTCCCCAAACTCCTCTCTGTTTCGTTTTCTTTCATACACTGCCAGATTCAACACTGCTGAAGTAAAACAGGCCAGTTCATTTGAAAGGTAAAAATATAGGTTACTTACTTGCACATTTTGCAGCTCAAGAAATGACACCAACTGTACCAGCACAATCTGCTGCCAGCACAAGCTGCACATGTAGAAAAGCAAAACAAAATGTGTGAAACAATGCCATGCATATAGCCAACCAATTCCTGGAGTGAGAAACAACAAAAATGTGCAAGTACTGAATCATGATTTATGAACACAAAATAACAGCCGTAATTTGGCGGCGCCACCGTCGAAACTTTACCGCCGGGGACCATATTTGGGCGGCGCCACCGTCGAAATTATGCCGCCGGCGACCATATTTGGGCGGCGCCACCGTTGAAATTATGCCGGCGGCGATCATATTTGGGCGGCGCCACCTACTAGCCGATGTAACCTGTATTAAACAAATGATACAACAATAACATTCTAGTATCAATTGAAACACAGCTACTATTTCTATTTCATGTATAAGAGTAGAAACTGATGACATGTATCAATTGAAACTACCTGCTTTATATTTCATCATAGCATAGCTTCCAACATTACATACCTACTAAATCTCCAAAAGATTACTGCATTACATAGCTACTGCATTGCTAGCAAACTATAACTTTGGTTAACTTACATACCTACTGCATTACATAGCTACTGCATGTCCATCTACCACTAAACATGTACAACACAAACTACTTCAAAAGCTAGCAGTACACATGTACTGCTCATCTTCTCCAAAAGCATACTTGTCCATCATCTTCTGGGATTCGACATGGACTTCTTCTTCTGCATCTACAATTAGCTACCACTAGCAGGGGGGTTCCATGCAATCGGCACCCCAAGCGGAGCAGCTCCGTGCTCCATCGATTTCATCAACAATCGAGCCATTTCGATCTTCGAAATGTACCTCAAACCAACCTCTGGAACATCTACATACTTGCAAACCTCAATGATCTCGGACGTGTGCTCCGGTTCACCGCCGGCCTTGGAAGCACCGGCTCTGTATGCAGCAATGATATGCAGCGGCATCTCCACCAAATGGCGCACCTTGAACTCGGAATCCCAGCGGATGAGAAGCTCCATACCTTTGCGCCTGCACGCCACCCCCAAACGCTCCATATCAGCCATGGTCCTAGGAGCAAACACCTCCTGCTGCTCCACCCCTGCCATATCCATCAGAGCCGCCGCCGCTTCCTCCTCCTCTCGCCCTTCTTTGGTACATGACGACAGCTGCAGGTACAGGCGACGAAGAAGCTCCATCACGGAGATGTTGCGGTAGAGCCGACGGGCTGCTGTGGCGACGAAGGAGACGACGGGGCGGCCAGCTGTGGCGACGAAGGAGACGACGGGGCGGCCTGCTCCGGCCACGAATGAGACGACGGGGCGGCCTGCTCTGGCCACGAACGACACGACGGGGCGGCCTGCTCTGGCCACGAAGAAGAAGATGTGCCGGCGTGCTGTGCCGACGAAGGAGAAGATGTGCCGGCGGCTCCTATGGCGATGAATCGGAGAAGGCGAAATCCGGCGGCCTACTGTGCCGACGAATCGGCCGACGATGTGCCGCCGGGCTGCTGTTGGGGACGATGTGCCGCCGGGCTGCTGCTGTAGCGACGAATCGCCGGCCGCCGTGGCCGAATCGGCCAACGACGCCCACGAATCAACGACGCGATGGCGGATTCGACGACGTGGTGGACGACTGTCGCCGCCGGCGGGTGGGGAGGATTGCGGGGAGGATTGCGGGGACGAGGTCAACGCGGGGAGGAGTGGAGGAAGAGTGTGGCTCGGTGCGGTGCAGTGCGGCTCAGTGTGGTGCGGTGCAGTGCGGTGCGGCTCGACCCCGCTGTCCACCGTGGCCTCCAAAACCTGCCAGCGTGGCGCAAAAACCGCCTTCAAAACCAGGATTAGCAGCCAGGGGGTAATTTGTCCGGTTTTGTATAGTTAGGGGGGTGATTTGCCCCACTTAATAGTTAAGGGGGGTTAGTGTCCCTAACCCTATACTTATGGGGGTTATGTGGACTTTTTTCCTCAAACAACAACAAAATCCCCATTTCGGAACTAGGAAATGAGGAAGATGTGCAACTAGTAATGGAAAAAAAATCCTAACTAGATGGAGGCGTGGTCTACCGGTGGAGGCGTGGAGGGCCACTGCCGCTTCACGGCTTCAGCTGCTGGTCGCCGACTCGCCGGCCTCCAGGTCGGGGGTGACGCGGCGAAGGGGCAGGCCCAGGCGCACGCGGGTTAGGTCGCCGCTCGGGCGGGTGGCCGCTCCAGTGCTCGTGGTCATTGGCAGCCGGGTCAGAGTACTAGGGGGTGAGGGCGATGGCTGATAGAAGCTCCACCACTGGATGGAGAGTGGCTGGCGACGGCGATGTGGGGATGGGTGCGGCGGTGCAGGAGCTGCCGAGTTGGGCCACCTAGGGCTGGGGGGGGGGGGGGTGGAAGCACGTATTTTGGTCAATCCAAGCAAACTAATACGTAGTAGTGAAAAATTTTCTTTTGGGCTGGGGGGGCGGCGGAGATGCATACCTGTGTTTTGGTGGTTAGTAGAGGAAGATGCAGTAGAATGAGAAACCTCGGCTCAAGCCATTCATAGTAGCAACAAAGGAGCAAGCTGTAATGATATGTTCCCGCAATGGTACAATCTATGTATGTCAAATTGTCAATTCAGCTATTATTTATTGCCGAAACTATTTTCTTGGCAACACTATAAGATAAACGTAAAATATACAACCCTGGTGTTCCAGAGTAGGACCATAACTATCACATAATTCCATAGCATACAACAGGCTCCTTATAAATTCCAAAAGAAAAAACAGAAATCCAATGATACATAGATTTTTCATTCTCAAACCAGTAGATATGATGGCAAGATGAAATTGTTCCTCCAAGTAAAATTTCAGACTGCGTGCACAAAATGTTATTCATGACTAAAAGAAGTTTAACTGTACTGCGCGGCGATAGCAGGTAGCAGCAGGAATTGCCCATGACACATTTGACATTTCACATCTGCAGCAGAGTATCTAACCAGCAGAGCAGCTAGCAAGTGCCACCTGCTCGACAGACAAAAGAAGCAGCAAAGCAGCTAGCTCGCAAGCGTGACGCCTCCCAGGCCAACCTCCGGCGAACTCGGCCAGGCTGCGCGGGAGGCCGCTGGTGGAGGAGGGGAACCGGGATGCGGGCGCGCGACGCCTCGGGAGACCGCGGAAGAGGGCGGCACGGGCGGATCCGACGGCGGCGACCCTCGATCCGGCCGGAATCCCGGTCTCTGCGGGGAGGCGACGTCGGGCTCCACGGCGGGGATGCGGGAGGCGACGCGGCTGCGGAGGCTCGGCCGGGCGGCACGGTGAGAGAAACTTGGAAGTGGCCGTTGGGCGTTGGCGCCCGCGGTCGATTTTGGTAGTTTTCAGAAGTGGCCTGTGGGCTTGTTGCTATATTCGACAATCTGCCATGTAGACATAAGAAGCCTGGTAAAAGAAACGGAGACCACTTTTACCAATGCTCTTGGAGCATAAGACTACTCATAGTGGGAGTAACTTCACTAGTAACTAAGTGTCCAACTCAGCAAATTTGCTTATGTGGCAGTGAGTTAATGAGGAGAGGGGAGGATGGAGTAACATAGCTAATTCTTCGTAACATCACACTTCTCAAGATACAATGAGTCCATAAGCTAATTAATGAAGACATATATGATACTACTTTAATGTTACTAACCACTATGAAGGTAGTAACATAGAGTAGTAACATGTGCATGTTACTACTCTATGTTACTTCCCACTATGACTAGTCTAAGACTCCAGCTCCTCTGCCCGAAAAGTGCATTTAACACATGAGCACTAGTGCTCTTAATCATGAATAAAATTTTACTAAAAAAGAGGGATCCCCCCGTCATTCCGTCATGAAGGTAGAAGCTCTAACGGTGAGGCTCATCGCCTTGCTCGTACTGTTGTTTAGTCAAGCTAGCAGTCGTCAGCTCTGGCTCTTTGAGCCGCCGGAGAGTTTATGTATCCCTATAAGCTTTTTCTAGTAACGATGAATAAAGGGTGGCCGAATTATAAAAAATTACTAAAAAAGAAGGATCCCCCCACCCCCAACCCCACCCCCACCCCAAGTGGCTCTTTAAATTTCTGGCTGAATACCAATTTAGAAGAAAATACATTGTTGTTACTCCCTCCTGTCCATATTAGTTACAACTAATATAGATGTATCTAATCATATTTTAGTTCTAGATACATATATACTAATGTCAAATAATATGAGCCGAACGGAGTAGTAAAAGGTAAGCCGATCGCAGTAAAAGGTAAACCTACTCGTTCTCAGTTCTAGAAGGCTGTAATGAAGTTTAAAACCGTACACATTTTTGGTATACAAACAACCTAACAAACGTGAAGAAGAGAAGTAAATGGGTAGAGTAGTAATAATAAAGTGGGTATAAAAAGAGAAAAAAATTCTTTGCTAAAATAAGGCGTATTATAAATTAGAAAGAAACGTGTAACCATACCGAGGGAAAATCTCCTAGGGATACAGAGACTTGACACCAAATAAGGCCCCAGATCAGTAAGGGTTCCATCGGACCACACTGCGCGATGGCTACTCACTATAAATCCCCCGCACACAATCCACATTTCGAGCTCAGTGCACATCCACTCTAATCCAATCTTTTTTTCTAAAATATCACTCTAATCCAATCTTTTTTTTAGAAAACGCAGATGTTTACATACACGCGTATATGCCCACCTCTACGAACGCACACATGCACATCCTACCCTTACGAGCACCTCCAGAATACTGAGCCGGCGGATTGAATCTTGAAATTGACGAAGTCACGACAAACACCTCGCTATCAACGGGAACATCGTCTCCCACTGAATGAATATTCCGTTTTTATGAGACACACAGATGTTAAACTTGGTATTTAAACTTTGATGGGCTGAGGGTACAACTACACCTGGGCAAAACTCAGGCCGGGCTAGGTTTCGGGCCAAGCCCAAAAAGCCCGAAGCTAAAATGTCAAGCCCGAACTCAGCCCGACCCGATCGTTGGGCCTATAAATCGAGCCCGAACATGACCCGAACTGGCAAAAGCCCGGCCCGGCCCGACAAGCCTGGCCCGAACCATGCCTAAATCGCAAAAACTGCAAGCCTGAGCCTGGCCTGGCCCAACGTTCGGGCTCAAAAATCAAGCCCGAGCCCGTCCCGAAGTGCAAGCCCGACCGAAATTTTCGTGCCGGGTCAGACCGGATCGTCCGGGCCGGGTTGTCCATGCCCAGCTGTAGGTACAACCATCTTCCTAACTACACAAACACAGATTGGTTCTCTACTCTAATCTCCCATCAATTGTTGTTCTATCGGACCACACTCCACGACGGCTACCATTTTTTTGAAAGAAACATGTCCTAGCCATATGGAGGAACAATCTCATAATGTTGATGACTTGCACCAAATCAATTGCAGTGCCACCCGCCGTCGGTACCCGATGCCCAACGCACGGCTACATTTGAATTAGCAATTAATATAATGTATTCATCGGAATAAAATAGTACCCCATCTATTGGAAAAACAAATACTCGGTTCACAAGAAGATGTCTTAACTTTGTCTAAATTTGTATATCTACGTACTAAAACATGTTTAGATCCATACATATTTTGACAAAGTTAAGATATTCTTTTGTGAATAGAGTAAGTATAATTATTTAATATTTAGATGCATCTAAATTTAGACAAAGTTAAGACATTTCAATGTGATAGATGTAATTAATTTCATGTATCTCATATATATCTTGTTGAACAATGATTGTTTCAATGGATCTGCTTGTGTATTCTCAATGGGAAGATAAAGAAAATTCCTTTTACTTTAATTAGCTGATGGTGGTGTGGCCCCGGAGATGAACGACAAAGGGGCGGCGAATCGAAAATCACCTCGGTGGCGGGGCGGGTGAGACGGGACAGGCCGGGAGACGACGGTGGGGTGGTGACGGAGCGATTGAAGGTGATTTGGTCGCTAGCGGTGGTCAGGGGCGGAAAGTTTCAATGCGGCAGCTGGGCGTTCGCGTGTGACGGTCGTGACATAAAAATCAGCCTTTTGACACCAAGTTTCAGAGTTGCTCTAAGTTGACAAAACGAAATTAGTTAGCCTTCGACCGCCACCAGCCAACAAGCATCACTTTGCGCACAAGGTGATTGAAAATATTTGTCAAAGGTAAATTTCTATCTTTTTCTAGGTTCTTTTTTCCTGAAATTTGTTATTGCGATGTAGCAGTGTTTGAAACAAATAATATTGTCTTGTAGATGACTTTATTTGGTGATTTCTTGTCCGATGAGGAATTTGAGATGGACGAAGATTAGCACATTGATATAATTTTAGCACTGCACAAGAACGAGCGGCTGAACCACGGTTGTTCCATTATCGGCCGTCAGAGGCTGTGGTGGGTAAGAATTGCTTGGGACACTTTGGATGCCGGTTTAGAATGGGAACCGAGTTATTTCAGCACATTGCCGAGTGTGGAGTCGCATGATCGTTTTTTTCAAAAAGAGGATGAATTGTGCCAGAGATCTTGGCGTAGCACCATCCAAAAGGTGAACGCAACATTGTGTATGATAGCATATGGTATTCCCACGGATCTTGTTAATGTTCACTTGGCAATGGGTGAGTGTCAGGCAATCAAGTGTGGCAAGTGCAAAGGAGGGAAGACCGAATCCTCTGTTTTCTTAACTCGTACCATGACATTCGAGATTCTGATGTGCACGACTATCTTCAAAAGGATCTCGTTGATGAGTGGTGGTCATGCATGGTTTGGCCAACGAAACCACTAGTTCCATGTTGTATATGACGAACTCAATGTTGTATGTGATAAACTTTGAGTGTATATGTGTTGATTTGTGTGCCACTTGATGAACTATTTGTGCAATAATTGGTGAACCATTTGCGCTGATGTAACATTTTAGTATTATTTTATATTATTTGTGTGCTATTTGAGATGAGTTTGACATCATTTGATTCGTATATGTTTGAAATTGTGAAGAAGAGAGACAAGTCTGAGTGTCCTATTTTACATCATCTGAAATTTTGGTACTAGCCTATTTTATATCATCTGGAGCGGGTGCCATGAAACCCAAAAATTGGTACCCTAAGACATTTTTCAATTGTCCTATTTTACATCATCTCATATGTTGGAGATGCTCTTACTTAATTTGAGTTAGCCAACAACTTAAACCTGAAGAAGAATCAGCATGCAGGTCGATATCCCGTGCTTAAATTGTGTTGTGACAAGAAGAGAGGGACATTTCTCCAGGAATTAATTAGCACATGTCCAGGAACTGGGAATCTACCACCTCAAAATAATTAAGGTACTAATCAACGTAGAAAAGAGGAAGTACTTTTGTTTCCAGAAAACTTGGTTAAAATGAGCTAGCCAAACAGTGTGGAAGATGATTAGCTGATATATATACGTCCTTGTTAGCACATGGAATTATTGATTAGATGTGGAAAACCTGCACGGAGAAAGAAAAGTCCACCGTATGTGTTGGTGCCACGTCCAACTAGCTCGCTGTGTCCATCTAGTATATACATATACGTCCCTGTTGCCACATGTAATTGTTGTGGAAAAACCTGCATGGAGAAAGAAAAGTCCACCCATACTAGTATGTGTTGATATCAGGTCCAACTAGCTCCCAACTCTATATAATACTCCCTGCCGGAATAGACTATTTCCATCAACACCACCGGTTCACAACCTCTCGGTCCGTTTTGCACATACAGATCGATCCTCTCTCCTACGGCGACGACGGCGATGGCCGGACGTGTGGCACTAGCGATGGTCCTGCTGTGCGCGGCGGCTGCCATGGTCGCGGCGCAGTCGGCGTCCAACGTGCGCGCCACATACAACTACTACAACCCGAGGAGCATCAACTGGGACCTCTACACCGCCAGCGCCTACTGCTCCACCTGGGACGGCGGTAGGTCGCTCGCCTGGCGCTCCAAGTACGGCTGGACCGCCTTCTGCGGGCCGGCGGGGCCCCGCGGCCAGGAATCGTGCGGCAAGTGCCTCCTGGTAAGGGCGATTGCAGTCTTGCTCTGTTTTTCTAGCTAGTATGTAGTATTGGCTAACGGATTTGCCGTCTGAATCTGCATAGGTGACCAACACGGCGACCGGCGCACAGATTACTGCGAGGATCGTCGACCAGTGCAGCAACGGCGGGCTGGACCTGGACTACGACACGGTGTTCAGCAGGATTGACACCAACGGGCTGGGAGTGCAGCAGGGCCACCTTATCGTCAGCTACCAGTTCGTCAACTGCGGCGACAACGAGCTGCTGCTCCAGCGCGAAGAGAAATAAGAAGCTACTACTACATGTAATGTTGTATCTGCAGCTACCAGCTGCATCTCGTACTAATAAAGTGGAATAAACTGGATTGTGGTGTGATGGATCCAAGGTTTTATTATTCAAGAGGAATTGTGAGAAGATAGTTTATTTGCAAAAACAGCTTGAGAATCAACGAATTACTTGCATTTGTGGATGGAGGACGGTTCCTAGTTACACGATCCAGCTCTAATAGCGAAAAATGAATAGAGCATCGGCACTCGGCATAGATCAACGATCTCGGTCTTCCTCCTCTACCTCCAAGTGGAGAATTTACTATGTCGTGTGCAGCAAGAGGAGTGAAATGGAGACTAGCACCAAGAGAGAGAGGATGGAATGGTTTACAAGGGAATGCATGTCCCGATTAAGAAGACAAGCTTGTAACTGGCTACTTAGAGCATCTCTAGCAACGTCCCCCAAAGTGTTCTTAAAAGATTTTCTGGGACGCATCAGATATATTTTCGTCACTAGTCGTGTGTCCCAAAGCCTCCTTCCGCGCGACGCGGACCAGTGCGGTGTCCAGCGCCCCGAGTCCGTCCCCGTTTCACCGGGGACGCTTCGGGCGCGCCAAACAGAGCGAGAAGCGAGGCGGGGAGTGGTGGACCCGACGCGTCATTGACACATTGAAATTTAACCAGCATCCCGCCACATCACGCCTCTCCTGCCACATCCCGCTCTCCAGACGCACATTTCTACGCTACCAAGAGATTTCACACCCTCCAGCCGCACATTTCTACCCTACCAAGAGATTTCACCCCCTCCCGCCAATTCATTTCTCCCTCCCGCCGCTGCTACTCTCTCCTAGCCATGGCGCCATCGACAAGCCCCAAAAAAGTGTCCAAGAAAGCGGCCACCAAGCCATCGGGCAAGGAGTGACGAAGGGGCCGAAGGCGCCCTTCGCAAAGTCATGGAAGGCGCCGGTGGTGAGGAAGAAGCTGGAAGGCTGGACCGACGAAAGGTGGCAGCAAGACTACATGCGGCGCAACTTGTCGATGGCGGAGCAGAGGGGGTGGCGGGTGGTGAAGCAGGAGAAGAATACGGTGGCAGCGCGTGCGCAGCAGAAGGCCATGATGGCCGCGTGTCTCGTTGCTTCCTCCGCAAGCCCATGGAGTACACCGGCCATCTCGTACATTTCGGGAGTGGCGTTCCTGTCGACACCCGGTTTCTATGGCGAGGCCGCATCAGCGACGCCTGGGTGCCTGACACCGAACTTGTCGCTGCGGTACGATGATGCGCTGTCGCATGGCGGTTTCAACCCCAACACCTTGTTCTTCTCCCCGACGTACGACGCGCCGCAGAGCCAGCACCAGCAGGCGCGTCGACGACAGCGGCCTCGTCATCGGCATCGACGTCGGCCTCGGCATCAGCGACGGAGCAGCCATACCGAGCAGAGCCCGGCGAGGTCGTCGTGCTTGACGGGTCTACATCAACTCAGGTTGCACCGTCGGTGTCATTGAATTCCTTCTTCTAATTTATGTTCGCGCGTCCTAGAAAGCGATAAGAAAGGTCACTCGGGTGCGGTCTTTGCGAGACCTTAATGGTGCAATTATCTGCTCGGCATGGGGTGTTATTCCACACCGTAGGTCTGCAGCCATGGGTGAAGGAATTGCTTGTCTACAAGGACGAGAGATTTCTCTACAATATTCCTCGGAGAACCTCATCATCAAAATTGATTATTCTGCTGTGTTAGAAGCCTTTAGCAATGAAAACCTTAACAGAGCTTATCTAGGCATTGTTGTAAAGGAATTTAGATTGAAAAAGCCTCATGATCGCCAAGTCTTTCCAGTGAAGATTGATAGAAATTGCAATATGGTGGATCATGCTATATGTCCGATGAGTCGTAGAGAGTTGAATAGTGGTGTGTTACTAAGTGCAGTCTCGACCTGCATGTCGAGATTGGCTTGGAATGATTGTAATCAAAACCCTGTTGATTAATTAATACAATACCAATTTAAAAAAATATGATCGTGCATCCAGTACTTTGATCGCGGCTATTTCAATCGCGATGACTTCAACGGGAACAATCTCTGTTAAATTAAACTATTTAAATTTATGTTTGGGGGTTGTGTTTGGGGACGCGGCTGGGCTGCGGCGTCCCAAAAACACGGCAGGAAGAAAAAACATCTATAAACGTTCGATCCGACATTGTTTGGGATGCTTTAGAGTGAAGATGCATTTGGTAGTTTTGAGTTTGGCGTAGAGTAGTAGGGTCGCACAGACCCGTGTGCAAAGACAATTTCCACGCATGTATCAGTTTTATACTTGGACGCCACTACCTGAGGGAGTCGTTTCCGTTTCCCGCCTTCGTGGCCCTGCTGCTGGCCCTGGGAACGGGGCCAGGAGGCCGGCCCAGCCATCCCTCGCTCGCCAACCCATCACGGACGCCATGCACACTATTTAGTCCCACCTCGCTCCCGCAGAGCGATTCCACCTTACTTATATACCCGCGCGGCTGGCCAGCACGCAACGAGACGAGGGGGATGTGTGGCAAGGTTGGAGCGCCCGCGTAACGAGTGTACCGCATGGTGCACGTGTGTAACCCTAAACCGACCGCGATCCCTTTGAATTTGCGAGGTTGATCACGGGGGGACTCGTGTGGTACAACGCGAGATAAAAAGGCTGTTTTTCCGGCGCTTTCGCCTTGATAAGAAAATCGCCGATGCCTTGCGCGGGCGCCCCACCTAAAATTTGTTTGGCTTGCCGGTGGGTTTCGACCCTATATATCCGCACCTAACAAATTGAACCCCTCTTTTTCACTTTTGTTAGGAAGATTCTTTCAGATTTTCAATATAGTAGTAAGTGAAGAAAAAATTACAGGAACAAGAATATAATGTTCCTAACACACGATTGACAAAAAAAATTAAACAAGACAAAAGACTTATCATCTTTATTAATTAATAAGATAGTTTGACGGTTAATTAGCGACAGACCACCCTCTTTTTTACTTTTGTTAGGAAAATTCATTAAGATTTTCATTATAATAAGTGAAGAAAAATAATTACAGGGAAAAGAATATAATGTTCCTAACACACGATTGACAAAAAAATTAAACAAGACAAAATACGTGTCATCTTTATTAATTAAGAAGATAGTTTGACGGTTAATTAGCGGAGAGACCGGCCTAATACCATAAGAGCATCTCTAGCCGCGTCCCCCAAAGAGTCCCCTAAAGCAATTTGAGGCGCGCCGGACAAAAAAATGTTCCAGCCGCGTCCCCGAAAGCCGTCCGGCGCACCCCGATACGGTGTCCGGCGCCCCGAGCCCGTCCCCGTCCAACAGGGGACGCTTCGGGCACGCCGGACACAACGAAAAGCGAGACGAACCGAGACGGGCCCGATGCGTCAGCGGCACAGTTAATTTTAACCTAACCGTCGTCTACCTCGCGACGGAAGTTATTCGCGCGCAGTGACACACGGCGGCATCTTTGCCTTAATGGCGACGGAGGGGCAGGCGAGACGTCTCGTCGGTGCTGCACAGCCTCCACGCGTAGCCGGCGTTCGAACGCCACCGGCCGTTCCCGCGCGATCTTCCCGCCCCTTCTCGCCTGTTCCCGCGCTTCCTTCCCGACGCTGGCGTCTATAAAAGGTCTCCCGGCTCAATGGTAGCCACCACACCCGCCGGCAACAAACACAACCCTCGTCGCTCCACCGCCGTCTACTCCACCACCAGTGGCAATGGCGAACCGCCCCCGCGCTGGCCACTTCCCGCCGTCTCCTCCACTTGCAGTCCCGGAATCCCAGGTCGACACCGACCCCGCGGCCCGGGAAGAGCGGCGGCGGCGAGGGATGCAGAACTGGCGTGCACACCGTCAGCTGCGGCGGAAGGCAATGGAGCAGCAGCGGCCTCGTCAGCAGCGTGAGGCGGCGCAGGCGGCGGATCTAGCGGTGACATAGGCATCCCAAATGGGCCTGCCGAAGATGGTACCCGGGGTTTACTGAAGGCCCACTACTCGAAGAATAAGAAGATTCGGAAGCCCAAGATAGTATTAAGGAAAGCTAGAGTTGTAATAGGAAGCATTATTTGTAATCTTGCGGGATGAATTAGAAACCTTCCCGGACTCTCTAACTTGTACAACACGAATCCCTCGGCTCCGCCTCCTATATAAGGGGGAGTCGAGGGACGAAAAAAGGATCGAATCATTGTCTCTCAAAACCCTAGTTTTCATAATCGTCGAGTACTTTTCGGCTGAAACCTTCGAGATCTACTTGCCCTCTACTTCCAACTAAACCCTAGTCTACAACCCGTAGGCATTGACAAGTTAATACCTTGTCAATTGGTGCCGTCTGTGGGAACTAGAGACGTCAAGGATCTGATCTCGATGGCACGTTCAAGATCGTCGACTTCATCAACCGCAAGATCGTCGACTTCATCAACCGCAAGCAACGCGATGGATCGAGGTAAACAGATCGCAACTGGTCTTGTTGATTTTGTTCCTCACCCGCCCTCCCGTTTGGATGCATATGCGTATCTGGAGGAGCCTATGGAGATGACGTTCGGAAGATTTCACTTTCTCGTCGAGAAAGAGGGATCGTATCGTGTCGAAATTCCGATTTCGTTGGGATCGTCGACGGTCGATTCCGATTTTTCAAGCTATACATCGTCAACCGAATCAGGAGAGGAAGAAACTTCGTCGTCACGCTTCATCGACACCAGGGCAAGAGAAAAACTTGCCAAGATCTTCGGCGACATGTCGCTTGAGTCATCTGCGGACTCCTATATAAGCGATGGCTCAAGCGAGTGTCGACAGACTACGACTTCATCGACAAATCTACTACGATGGGCAAGGTCTTCGCCAATCTTCATGATGGTGTCACCAAACCCAACATAGATCTGAATACAAAGTATCATCAGATTTATGTCATCGGAGAACCAAGTCATGATCAGGAGGAAACATCTGAGGCTTTCGACGATTTGGGAAATCCATACGTCGATCCCTCTGATTTGCGACGAGGCCTAGGGAATAAATATATCGGGCCACAGCCGCGAGACAGAGTACGACTTCCGCAAGCAGCATGGGACAGAGCCGCAAGAGCTATGGATGGCTCAGAACCATTGGCTACCACAGCCACGCCGGAAGAATTACAAGCATATCAATATAGGCTCGCACGAGCTGCAAGGGAATTGGAAAAACAGACAGCTGAGCTAAACAGAAGAAAGGAGGCAGCCTCTGCATCAAGTAGACGAAGGGCAGAGCTGAGTCGACAATCTAGAACTTCGGGTGATAGCCACAGAGAAGCTCGGAACAGAGCAAGATCAAGGTTACAAAACGTACCTGAAGGAGAAAGAGAGCACTTGGTGCAAAACCTCGACATGTCTTTTATGCCGATAGACACGAGAGGGAACATCATACCCAAGACACCAGAAGCTGGGTATATGGCGACACAAGCTTTCATCCTTGCATCCAAACCACCCCCAGGAGATCCAAGGGAGGCATTGTACAACATGGCAATGGCAGGAGTTGGAGCCATGGGAACGGCGTTTGTAACAACACCTCCCGAAGGAACAACAAGGCAAAATAGTCCACGACCTGCGGCAGCAACAGCAGCAGCTCCCGAAGGACCAAGTGGAGCAAGGGACGCGGCAGCACAAGCAAGGGTCGATAGAGCGCGACAAAGCAGAAGGGAACATCGGCAGTCCCCAGAGTTAGACGACGAGGATATGTGTGGCTTGCCGTGCTTCACGAGGAGAGTTCGAAAAACTCGAGTCCCTTCAGGATTCAAGTTACCTGATAACTTCAAGAAATTCGACGGCCTTCAAGATCCAGAGGATTGGCTCGAGCATGCTATTTTCTCGAGTAGTGGCTTTCTCAGCTTCCGACACAGCAGCTTCCTTGGCAGCTATGGCCTCTTTGGCTTGTTGAAGAGCGATTTTCTCTCTCTCGGATGCTTTTCGAGATTGTTCCATCATTGCTAGAGTTTGTTTTTTCATGGATTGAAGTTGCTGTCGAAGTTCTTGCAAATCTTGCGACAAATGTTTGCTTGAAGAACCTTCGATGAGATTATCATCGACTAGTGTTTTCTTCGAGAAGGAGGAAGCAGGAGAAGTATCGGCAGCACGAGGACTGGCAGAGTAGTTATCAAAAATCAACTGGAAAAGAAAATTTCAATATCAAATGACCGCGCAAGACAGAATTCCATTGATCTTCAGGAAATTTACATAGATATTACAGAAGGAGTTCTTCAAAAGGACTACTAAGGTAATTGTCACCAAAGCTAATATGGCGACAATAGCTAAAGAAACAGAAAAATAAAAAAGAAGAGGCATTCAACTAGACCTCCGGCCTTGATGAGCTAGGAGTTGCAGATGGCTTGATCCCGAGATAGGCCAAGATTTTCTTCGTGTTGGGCTTGGCTGCCTTGATCAAAGATCGCCATTTTGTTTGCTCTATCCGGTCCGTGTCGCCTACTTTCGCCCGGTCGATAGTTTGTTGGCTATCGGCGACCAAGGCAACAGTGCTTTCGACAGCAATCTTCATGTTCTCCTGGCGCATCTTCAGTCCAAGATCTTCTGGTGGATTGAAGTTCTTGGCAAGAGCAAGAAAAGTCTTGGGCTCCTCTTTCTTCGGGAAGAAGTAGGGGAACAGCCTTGATAATCCTGTGTCAGCATGCTCCATGCCTTCGCGAACTTCGGTTCCATGAAACTCCAGGAAAGAGAGTGCGTCAAGGAGAGGATCATTGTCGGGATCTTCAAGCTCAAATTCTTGGTTTGTTTTACCTGCCACAGGCCATATATGTTGGTCGACAGCAAGCAAGGAAAAGTAAATCTAAGAAAGATAGAAGGGATCGACAAAATTACCAAGGAAGCGCCGATTCTGCGTGTTCAAGCGCTTGATGATAGCCTGTTCACGAGTAGCCTGTGCGGCCTTGTGCTCGTTCAAAGCAGTTTCGGCGTCATCAAGTCTTTTTTGCAGATCTTCGACACCAGCAGCTTTTGCCTTGGCCTTATCAGCCTCTGCTCTAGCTTGGCTAGCGTCAAGTTCAGTTTTCTTGCGAGCCGTTTCACTTTGCTCCAGTTTCTGAGCAAGAGTGTCGACAAGCTTGTTGGCTTCTGCAAGTTTCTCTGCCAAAATAGTAAAGAATCGTCAAAATTGCGACAAAACAAGAGCAAGAAGTTGTGAACAAGGGTCATCAAAAAGTTATTACCTTCAGTTTTGCTGGCATATTCACGGTACCCAATGAATTGGGCACCGATACGAACAAGATCTTTGATCATAGGCTGTCAAAGAAGGACAAAGAAAGAAAACGTCGGTATGGGAAAAATATGAAGGTATAAAGAAGCAAACGGAGGAAATATAGATAGCGACAAGCAAATTAAGAACTTACATCATCCAAGAGAGGATTGGAGGAGCTACCCAATTGGAGGGTAGGCTCCACGATCGTTTTCACCCGTGTCCTTTTTGGTGAAGGGACAAGAGGGCTTGAAGGAGGAGTAGGAGCGCCAACGTTTTGTTGAGGAGGCGAGGATTCCTCTCCTTCAATGGGCGTCTCCGAAACAATTAAAGTATGTGACGTACTCGTTCGAGCAGCCACATCAAGAGTTGGTACTTCTTCCTCATCATCACTGTGATTAAAAGTCGACAGCATAAAAAGCAAGATAGATAAAAATCTTCGAGTACAAAAATAAGGGGAAATAAAAGTGACTTACGAGCTGATGAGGGATTCAAGATATGGATCATAAGTTGCCTTCTGACGTGAAGGACCAACTTCTTCGGCTTTGGAGGTGCCGGAATCTTCGGCATCATTCCTCTTCCTCTTGTTCCTTGGAGAAACAGCAGGAGGAGGAGATTGTGCCGATGCAGTGCCTTCGGAGGCAGCCTCCTTTTCAGAAGATCCCGCAGATTTTAGAGAATCCACGGGTTCATTCACAAAAGAGGGGGCATCTTGGTTGTCGTCGGTGACAACGGCCCTTTCCTCGACTTCTCCACCTTCAGGAAGGGGAGGAAGCGAGACAAGATTTGGATGGTTCTATACAAAAAACAGGGGAAGATGTCAAAAAAGGAGTTACAAAAAGATAGCAAGGCAATAACAAATCAATCAACAAAGGTTACCTTGGGAAGTGGATTGGTGGCGCTGTATGGTTTTACACGGCAAGAAGACGGGACAGGATCTTTTTTGCTGAGAGATGAGATTTTTCGGACAAGCTTTTCTGAATCCTTGACCTCTAAATCCGTCGACAACCGATTTACATCCTTGTCGCCAGCATACTTCCATAGAGGGTATTTGCGAGCTTGAAGAGGCTGCACCTTAGTTCTAAGAAAATACGCTGTGATCTGAATACCTGACAGCTCCTTGCCGCGAGTATTTTGCAACTCATGGATGCGAGTCATCAGGGCCTCTATCGATATCTTTTCTTCTTCGGTAGCTTCTGCGTCCCAGGAGCGGCGGCGAAGGATTTTTTCGGCGCCATCGAAAGGAGGGATGTTGTCTTCAGCACATCCATGGTTCTCCTCCTGAATGTACAACCACTTCTTGCGCCACCCTTGAACTGAGTCAGGGAGTTTGACGTCGAAGTAATCGACGGTGGGGCAAACGGAAATTACAACGCCGCCTATATTATAGGCGACATTGGGAGAGCCATTACGGTGACAGAAGAAAATGCGCTTCCATAGCGCCCAGTTAGGCTGGACGCCAAGGAAGGCTTCGCAGAGGGTGATGAAAATGGAGATGTGGAGGATAGAATTTGGCGTGAGGTGGTGAAGTTGCAGACCATAAATGAAAAGCAGTCCGCGGAGGAAAGGATGAATGGGGGCGGAGAGACCGCGGATGAGGTGGTCGACAAAACTTACCCGATACCCCATTGGAGGGGTTGGGTAGCTTTCTTCACTAGGGAAGCACAGCGCCTTGGGCTTCTTGCTGATCCCCAGCTTCTTCAGGAGATTGATGTCCTGGGTGGAAATCTTGGACCTTTCCCACTCCGCGGCTCCCAGATCCACGGCAGCCATTGATGATTCCGGCGTGCTGTGCCTGATCAACCGACGCGGTGGCATCAACAATGGCGCGGGAATGCAGCTTGGAGAAGATGAGCTTAGGGAATTGTGGAGCGTAGGAGGAGATTTTGCAGAGGAGAGCAGGAGAACGACGCGAGCGGAAGTGCTCGAGGAAGAAGAAGGAGATCTTATATAGAGGTGCGGCGAAGCGGCGGACCGTTGGATTGGAAAAGTGTGCGGCAGATGATAGCCACGTGGAAACAAGGGAAAAAAATATTTTAACATTGGAGAAGTTATGGTACGTGCGCCAGAAAAAGCGGAGGACGTATGTCCCCCACTTGCACGACGTGTCAAGATAGTGGATAAATTGGGCCCGCAAGGCAGCGGGAGAAGATTTGTCGTGATTTTCGGATTTGCAGTCGTGGCTATCGTCAGCAATAGCGTCACCTTGGCGGAAGAAAAAATTCGCCTCAACAGCTTCATAAAAGGCGACATGGAAAATATTTGTGAGCCTCTGATCAAACACAAGTTTTTGATCAAATGCTCGGGGGCTACTTTGAAAAAATGAAAAGATCAAGAAAGAAAAAATAGAAATGGCGTGAGCCTATGATCAAATACAAATATTTGTTCATAGCCTCGGGGGCTACTCCCATCGGGAGCGCTGTTCGCGCACCCGAGAAAATTATAAAACTTCGGGAGAGAAAGACAATATAGCGGCATAAGACGTGGAGCCTACACCCAAGCACAAGTCCTTGGTTGTAGCCTCGGGGGCTACTCCCATCGGGAACGCTGTTCGCGTGCCCGATGAAATTATAAAAAAGAAAGATAGAAGAGCAAAAGAGTATATTTCGAGTTATAAATAACTCTGCATATACTCCCATCGGGAGAGCAATATAAGTCATCTTTGACTCAATAAAATGTGCCATTCCAACAGCCGAATAAGCACTCGACAATATATTCTCAGAACGCCAAAGTTGCGATCAATTTCTGAATGCCGCAAAACTTTGCGAAGGTAAGACCTCAGATCCGTTCTGTGAGGCGTGGCGCCGTCTCTGACGTCGGTTTGCTACTTTTATCCGTATCAACAGATACGAACAAAAATCCTAACGGACACGTTAGGTACCCGATAAATTTGACTGGGACTCGCCAGAATGGTAAGACCTTAAGCGGCACCTGTCGAAGTTTACACCAGTATCCCGAGATCATGTCCAGGGACGTGATCTTGAAGTAGGTTTTTGCGGATTGCCACTAGAGCAGTTAACTAGTACCTGGTCCGTCAGATGAACTAGCCCCAATTACCATTATCCCTGTACAATATAGAAATTTATGTGAAGAAATATAGAAAATTTAAAGTTGTCGAATAAAAATAAACAGTGGAGATTTTCCCTGACTCTACGATTCAAGCAAAATCTCGGGGGCTACTGACATAGGCATCCCAAATGGGCCTGCCGAAGATGATACCCGGGGTTTACTGAAGGTCCACTACTCGAAGAATAAGAAGATTCGGAAGCCCAAGATATTATTAAGGAAAGCTAGAGTTGTAATAGGAAGCATTATTTGTAATCTTGCGGGATGAATTAGAAACCTTCCCGGACTCTGTAACTTGTACAACACGAATCCCTCGGATCCGCCTCCTATATAAGGGGGAGTCGAGGGACGAAGAAAGGATCGAATCATTGTCTCTCAAAACCCTAGTTTTCATAATCGTCGAGTACTTTTCGGCTGAAACCTTCGAGATCTACTTGCCATCTACTTCCAACTAAACCCTAGTCTACAACCCGTAGGCATTGACAAGTTAATACCTTGTCAAGCGGCGTTCTGCGCCCATGGCCCCGCTGCTGACGAGGCCGTGGCGGCAGCAGCGTGGCACGAGAAGCAGTGCGAGACCGTTGCGGCGTTCGACGCCTCGGCGGGAGAAGAGGCGCGACGGTGCCGGACAGAGGAGATGGAGCAGCGGTGGGCTGATGAACGCCGGCGCCAGCGCGATGAGCGGGAGGCGTTGTACCGTGAACGGCGGGAGGCGATCGAGCGCCGGCGGCGGGACTCGATCGAGCGCCAGCAGCAGCTGGCGCCGGAGGAGCGTCAGCAGCGGGAGGCGGCGCTGGCGGCGATCTAGGTTAGGCGGGCGGACCAGTTGGCGGCGGAGGCCGACGTGTTGGCGGCGGCGATGATCTAGGGGAGGTGGCGGCGATGTGTTGGCGGCGGACAGATGTGGAGGAGGAGGCGCCAATGGAGTAGGAGGCCGAGGCGGAGGAGACCGAGGTGGAGGACGACGACGACGATGAGTTCGAGTGGTCCGACGACGACGGGCCGCACCCGGACGAGATGGACGATCAGCAACGCGCGCTCGTCGAGTCCTTCGAGTCGGAGAAAAAGCTCGAGGACGACGCCCGTGCCCGCGAAGAGGCGCAGATTCGTCGCGCCGTCGAGCTCTCCCTCCAGGCGGCGCAGCAGGGGTGGGCGGAGGAGGACGCGCGGCTGGAGCGGCGGCATCTGGCCACCGCCCAACGCAAGGAGTTCAGTCGCGCGCAGTAGGAGCTGCGGCGTAGGGGAGGCGACGACGGGGCGGGGCCATCGAACGCACCGCCGGGCGGTCAGTAGTCTAGGTTTAGATGAAATCTAGCCGTTTTCATTCGAACTTTGTAATATATAATCAAAATTGAATGAAAACCTTTATTTTCGTGCACCAATATTCATTTGGGGGGGGCGTTTGGGGGACGCGGCTGGGGAGCGATGTCCCCTAAAGGCGGCACAAATAAAACACGTTCCCCAAACGCTCAATCCGACGCGGTTTAGGTGACGCTTTGGAGGACGTGGCTGCTCTAACACCCCCTCGCCAACCGCGTGCGGGTCATAACCGAGGCGAACGGTCTTGGTGGAGGTTACCTCCTAGGATCGTCGTCACGTATCAGCAACTCCAGCATGCTAGAATACTTTGTGAAAGCATCAACAAGAAGACCACATTGGAACATCCACATGCTGCTTAATGTCGTCTAACAGGCCCTTACTTTTCTGTCCCGTATTTCGTGATTTTTTGCTCCGTATAAAAAAAGTGCTCGTCGATACACCGTTCCGTCTAGCAGACCCCGTATTTCACCCCGTAAATTCGTAAATTTAAAAACCCGGGAAACCCGTTGAGGGACTCTTCTATCGCCTTCAAGAAGTCGGGGTCCTCCTCCTCCTCGCCGGCGAGCGGAGCTCCTCCACCGCTGGTGCTCCCGATGGTCGCGTTCCAAGCCGCCTTCGCCGGCGTTGGCGCTCCCACTCGGCGCGCCAGTTGTCGAAGGCGGGGCCGCTCATCAGCTTGAGCGGTGGATCCTCCTTGTACCAGCGACCGCCCGCCGCGAACTCAACGAGCTTCGACGGGACGTACGCGGCGCCGGCATACCTGCAGGCAGCACGGCGGCTCCCGGCGGCGGATCTCTTGCATTGGAGACGCCACGCATCCTCCACGTTGTCCGGCGAGCGGGATCGCTTCGATCCGCTCGCCGGCGAGGCGGTACTGCGGCGGCGTGCGTCCATGCCGGAGCTGGGGTGAAATGCGGAGCTAGGGAGTGCGGGATTTCTCGCTGGAGCTAACTAGGGAGGTGGCGGCGGACGGCGGAGCTAGGGTTGCGAGTGAGGGGTTAACCCCTCACTCGCACCTGCACCCGGTATAAGTAGGGAGCGGCGGGGCGGATTTCCTGGTCCCCGTATTCCGCCGAAACAGGCTGGCCCGAATACGGGGCCGGCTAGACGGCCCAAACCGTGCCTGCCCCGTATCCCGCCGGAATTTTACGGGGTGGACGGGTTATAAGGGGCCTGTTAGACATGCTCTTAGCCATATGCAATGTTGTGTGCATCCATCTCAGCAAGAATCACAAACAGGGGCAAGGACTTCTAGATGACACCCCAAAGGAGGAAAGCGATACGAAAACGATGCTTGTCGCCCGGGCCAAAAGGGTCTAGGCTCGCCCGCTTGCAGCAACATCTCCGTGTCATTTTGTGAGTCATGCGTACAGAACTAAAGATAGCATCAGCAGAATTCGCGTTCCTTTCGTAATCAGCTGCAGAAATTGTACACTGAAATGATTGCACATTCAGATAGCATCATCAGTACAATTCTCATTACTTTGTAATGGAGAATCATTTCTGAAGATGCATCTGCATTCCACTGTGCTTGAAACTGATCTGCCAAACTCTGATACAGACCTGCTCCTATAAAGGAAAAAAAACAAGGAGTAGTATTGTACTAAATCTAAGTCAATTAAAAGGGATTAAAAGGGATCAGAGATTCAGAGGGAGTAATAGAATCAATAGTATCGGATGCCATGTGTTGGATTATTTTTACCGATATTTTCGAAACTAGGCAGTTTTTCTGATATCCCTTTTTTTAGCCGACATCCCTGGCGGGTGGTCGCCACCTTAGAATGCAGGTTGGAGATATGGTCATATCAAGATTGGACAGCTCCGTGGAGTGTCTAAATCATTTCTTGAAGAAAAAGTGGACCGAAATAGATGGTACCGGTGAAGGCGCTGTCTTAATAACTGCACAACGCTTCCAACAGGCACAAGGCAGGCAAGCACAGATGGTCATTTGCTGCTCTGGCGACAAAACCAAGAAGCCGCCATGGCAATGGGGATCATGGTCATGAGCATGCTATGGTCACTTGTTGCTGCCCTGATGATCGCCACGGTGAGGGCTGGCGACAAGGCCGCGTTGCTTGCTTTCAGAGCACAGCTCAGCGATGGCAGCTCTCCTACGCTGGCCTCCTGGAACAACAGCGCCCACTTCTGCAGCTGGGAGGGCGTGACATGCAGCCACCGGAGGCCAGCACGGGTGGTGGAGGTGAGATTGAACAGCACCGGGCTCACCGGAGAGCTCTCCCCAGCCATCGGGAACCTCACATTCCTGCGGACGCTGGACCTGAGCTTCAACTGGCTGAAGGGGGAGATCCCTGAGAGCCTCGGGCGCCTCCACCGCCTGCAGAGGCTCTACTTGAACGACAACGCGTTCTCAGGCATGTTCCCTGCAAACCTGAGCTCATGTGTCAACATGATCATAATGGGAGTGCACAATAACAAGCTTGGCGGGCACATCCCGGGTGAGCTCGGAGAAAAGCTCTTGTCCCTGGCAGCAATCTCCCTAAGTAACAACAGCTTCATAGGGCCCATCCCAGCATCACTCGCCAATCTGTCCAATCTACAAAACCTCGATCTCTCCTACAACCAGCTTGTGGGCTCAATCCCACCAGGGCTCGGCCACATACACAGCATGTGGCGATTTAGTATCTTCGGAAACAATCTCTCTGGTATGATTCCACCTTCTTTCTACAACTGGTCATCCCTGGAATTTTTTGAGGTTGGGGTAAATATGCTGTACGGAAGCATTCCTGATGATATCGGCAACAAGTTCTCCAAGATAAAAGTTCTTGGCTTGGGTGAGAACCACTTCACGGGACCAATCCCTTCCTCAATATCAAATCTATCATACCTCACAAATCTTAGGCTCAGCAACAATAGATTCAGTGGGTATGTGCCTCCCACTTTGGGGAGGCTGGGATCTCTCCAAAAACTGGACTTGGATGGAAATAAGCTTGAAGTAAATAACAGCGAGGGGTGGGAATTCATCTCTTCTTTGGCGAACTGCAGCCAACTAGAGCGTTTGTCACTCGGAGGCGACTCATTTGGAGGACAACTGCCTGGTTCGATTGTGAATCTCTCAACAACTCTCCAAAAGTTCTACTTAATGGACAGTGGGGTCTCTGGGGGTATTCCTGCAGACATAGGTAATTTGGTTGGTCTCAACTTGCTTGCCATAGTAAATACTTCCATATCTGGAGAGATTCCAGAGAGTGTTGGTAAGCTAGAAAACTTGATTGAGCTAGGCTTGTACAGCAATAGCTTGTCTGGCCTCATTCCGCAGTCATTAGGAAATCTTTCGCGGTTGAATAGGCTTTATGCATACTATGGCAACTTGGAGGGGCCAATTCCAGCAAGCCTAGGGAAGTTGAAAAACCTATTTGTACTTGATTTGTCAACGAACTACCAACTTAATGGTTCAATACCCAGGGAAATTTTCAAATTGCCTGGACTCTCTTGGTACTTGGACTTGTCGTACAATTCCCTTTCTGGAACCCTTCCTTATGAAGTTGGTAGCTTGGCAAACCTGAACCAACTGATTCTATCAGGAAATCAGTTGTCTGGCAAGATACCGGACAGTATTCAAAACTGCATAGTGTTGGAATGGCTTTTGTTAGACAATAACTCATTTGAGGGAAGTATACCTCGACTGCTGAAGAATATAAAGGGACTCGTTAAACTAAACCTGACAATGAATAAGTTCTCTGGTGACATTCCTGATGCCCTTGGTGATATTGGAAACCTGCAGGAGTTGTACCTAGCACACAACAACTTGACAGGTTTAATCCCGGCAGTTTTACAGAATTTGACAGCATTGTCCAAATTGGATGTATCCTTCAATAATTTGCAAGGCGAGGTGCCACATGGAGGTGTTTTCAGAAATATCACTTATATAGCAGTTGCTGGGAATATCAACTTGTGCGGTGGCACACCTCAGATTCACTTGGCTCCATGCTCTATAAGCAGCCTCTTAAGCAAGAAGAGAAAGAAGATGACAAAGCCTCTTGTAATTTCTCTAGCAACAGCTGGAGCAATCTTGTTGTCGCTTTCACTTATTCTTGTTGTTTGGATACTTCGCCAGAAGCTCAAAAGAAGGCAGAAGGGAATAGTGCAATCTATAAATGCTGGGGAGCAATATGAAAGAATCTCGTACCAAGCATTATTTACAGGGACTAATGGGTTTTCAGAAGCTAACTTGCTTGGAAGAGGAAGTCATGGTGCAGTTTACAAGTGTGATTTGGACAGTGCAGATCGGTTGTTGGCTGTCAAGGTATTTAATCCTTTGCAATCCGGATCTTCCAAGAGTTTTCAGGTTGAATGTGAGGCCATGAGAAGAATACGACACCGTTGTCTCACAAAGATCATAACGTGTTGCTCAAGCGTCGACGACAAAGGTCAAGAATTCAAGGCACTGGTTTTTGAATTTATGCCTAATGGTAACTTGGATGGTTGGCTCCATCCAAGATCTCAAGAGCCCACTAAAAACAACACTCTCAGCCTTGCCCAGAGGCTTGATATTGCTACCGATATCATGGACGCAGTAGAATATCTGCACAACTACTGTCAACCACCAGTAATACATTGTGATCTTAAGCCAAGCAACATTCTTCTTACCGAAGACATGAGTGCTCGAGTTGGAGACTTTGGCATATCAAGGATCTTTCAAGAAAATACAAGTAAAAGAATGCAAGCTTCATATAGCTCAACCGTGATTAGAGGTTCTATAGGCTATGTTGCTCCAGGTAACTGAAATTATTATTTGTGTTTTAGTTTTCACACAAATATCGCATGCTAAGTTGATTGCCACACAATTTTAATTGCAGAGTATGGAGAAGGCTCTATGGTCTCAAGTCATGGTGATATTTATAGTCTTGGAATATTGCTGCTTGAGATGTTTACCGGAAGAAGCCCAACAGACGACACATTCAGGGATTCACTGGATCTGCACAAATTTGCCGAGGATGCTCTTTCAAAGAGAACCTTGGAGATAGCTGACCCAACAATCTGGCTGCATAGAGAACCAAAGGGTAAGATTGCAAACAGTAGAATCCATGAGTGCTTGATTTCTGTATTCAGGCTCAGCATATCCTGCTCAAAGAAACAGCCTCTACAGCGGACGTTGATAAGAGATGCAGCTGTAGAGATGCATGCAATTAGAGATGCGTACCTCGTGTTTGATTGTGAGTTTATACAGAAACACAGGGAAACAGAGGAGCCTCTTCTCAAGACATTGGAATGTATGATCCTGCAACAGTAGAAGTTATGTATTATGTCGTTTCAGTTATCATTTGTTATCTGAGCTAAAAAAATTGCAACAGTATCAGATAAATGTAAAATCCTAGTGTTCCACAGTAATAGCACTATAGCGATAGAGTGTATACAAGGATTCTTACAAACTTCAGTCCAGTAATACTGGCAACATGAATTTATCGCTCCAAGCAAATCAGTAGATAGAAGTTCAGACATTGCACAAAAGTTTCCATGTGTTAAAAATCATGACAGCACGCAATAACAGCATAAATCACCCTTAATTCTTAACACATACAGTCACAACTTTATATATTAGACACCAGGAAACATAGCAACCAGAGACCTATAGCACAATCATATTCTCAAGGAAAAACAAACAAAACTCAGATTTGAATTGCATCAGTGGGATTCAGATACGTGACACAGCAGATTCTAACAGCAGCAGCACGTAATCCTTCTAGCATTCAGTTCCCACCAAGTGCTCGCATTACTACAACTACAATATAACCAGAATCTAAGCAGCAACTAACACCAGCCAGTTGTCCTACTACTAGATAACCAGAGCACAACCTAAGAAGATGTTAACTTGGTGCTGGCCTTGGTGGGTCTGAGAGCGGGAGGGGACAGCGGAGGTCAGGTGCCTAGTAGGGTTGAGTGGTTTCGAGTAGAGGGAGAGGGGGGCTGGCGGGCACTGGAAGAAGCCCAACATGTTCAAGATTTAATACAGTTCAGAAGATTCCACTCCATTGAGCATACCTTGGCACTTGGCAGTTTCACTTGTGTCACAATCTTGAAAGGATGACAATTAGCCTCCTCAATATAGTATCAACATATGTACCACTTCACTCTGATGACTCTATCAGAACTGCAGTCCATTGAAGACTTGACAGTGAAACTAAAACATCAAGCAAAAAATGTAAGCATAGGTAGTACTGTGCTTGTAAGAAAAACAAATCATCGTCATGAGTCCATTTTGCTAACTATTGCAATGCAACAAGATCAGAAACAACCCTACAAGGCCTTGTTCGGTTTTCTGGGGGTGATTGATATGGATTGAGGGGGATTAAATCTCATCTAAGTCAAAAACCCCCAAATCGCCTCCAATCCACTTGGGAAGTGGATTAAACAAACAAGGCCTAGCAGTTAACTTGTACTAATACTTTTCAAAGGCATGGTGACTGAAAAATCAACTAACTAGTCCAGAAAAACACATAAAGCAGCTTCCGTAAATAACAAAACTAAGATCAGCACACGCACATGTATCATATACCTTGTTCTTCATGACAACAATCTGTGCCAAGCAACAACATATCCAGGATGGAAGCATTATTAGTGGTGTGCATATGATACAATCTCAAAAAAGTCTCTGTTGATAGGATCAGAAAGGAGCTTATAACCATTCAACCACACAGATTACTACTGTATCTCAGAAAACTATACACCTTATATCTAGGAACGAAGTGAGCATTATTTTGTGCATAAAATTGCATAACCTCTTCTAAAGCACCATGTTTATGCAGACCAACTAACTGGTCTGAAAACACATAAGTCGGCTTTGCCAAAATTATGTAACTCAGCCAGCAGAAATGACAAAAAAATTATTGTACCCAGCACGCAATGCGAAAGCACGTCGTAAGAATAGTAAATGCAAACAAGACGGGATAATGTTCAAGATCAGGCTATCCCATTAGCTGCCTATACACATTAATGAAGCACACAAACAACAATGCAATGCAAAACAGTATGTACCTCCAAAGGAAATCTCACATGCTAAATCGCAAAAGGAGAGCACAGCCCAAGCTTACTTATGCAGGACAAACACTAGTTGCATGCTAGCGCTTGCTATACCTCATCCTTGGCGGTCACAGACCCTCTCAGGCAATAACACAAACACTAAGCACTCACAAGCAACGCAATGCAACAAGAAACCAGCAGCCACGCAGACGAACCCAACCGAGACCGGCACACGAGATATCCAGCACCAACAGCCACCGCTGCAGAGCACATGATAGCACGCAGGTTGGCCAAACCAAGGCACAATGAGGTGGGATCGCCTTTGGCACCGCCAATGGGAAAACTGAGCTGACAACCTGACTGGACACGAGGTCCCTTTGTGCTGGAGGGAGGCGTTTCCTACAGTACCAGATTGTGTATTCCGATGTTGGAGTAGACTGAAAGCGCCTTGCTAGTTGGTTCACGGTTACAGAAGATTACACCTGGGTTTACGGACTGGAGCCAAGGAACTTTGCTGTGGTGCCACTGCATGTTCAAACTTGGCACAAAACTGGTTCTAAATTGAAACCCCGCCACAATCTTTAGTGTGCAAACTTTTCAAGGACGAAAGTTAAATCTGGAACTGAAATCAGGGAAACCACCATACTGCAGCTGCATTTGCAAAACACTGAATTCAGGGAACAAAGATTAACTCACAGCATCTGAACTCACGATTATGGAGCCCAAAATATTGAATTCTGGCTCCAAACCAAGATCGTGGCATGTGCCAGCGAATTTCAGTGCAACCAAGTGACCAAGAATAGATTCTTCAGGGTACCTACATTACTTAAAACTGAAGGAACAAAGTTGTAAACAAATGCAAAAGCAGGCCAACTTAACTGAAAAATTGCAGGCGACATGGATCAAAAGCAGAATCACGGTTCAAGTCAGCACGAAAAGATTACGACAAATACTATTTCTGCAGATCAAGATAGTTACAGTCATGATTAAGAGCGAATTTCAGCACAACCAAGTGACCAAGAATAGATTCTTCAGGGTATCTACATTACTTAAAATTGAAGGAACAAAGTTGAAAATAAATGCAAAAGAAGGCCAACTTTACTGAAAAATTGCAGGCGACATGGATCAAAAGCAGAATCACGGTTCAAGCCAGCACGAAAAGATTACGACAAATACTATTTCTGCAGATCAAGATAGTTACAGTCATGATTAAGAGCGATGCAGCAACATTCCTATTTCCTCAGACTAAAATAACAGTGCTGTTCCTACAACAACACAATTCTTACAAGATAGCAAAGTCACGAGTCATGACGCAGTCGCACACCTAACTACAGCAAAGAACTTGAAAGCAACAAGGAAGCAGCCACGCGCGGGAGAGGTGACCCTCTTGAGCACATCAGAAAAGCCTAGGAGGAGGTGAACTTGGTGACGGCCTTGGTGCCCTCAGAGACGGCGTGCTTGGCGAGCTCCCCTGGCAGCACTAGGCGAACAGAAGTCTGGATCTCCCGGGAGGTGATGGTGGGCTTCTTGTTGTACCGGGCCAGCTTGGCGGACTCGCCGGCAAGCTTCTCAAAGATATCATTGATGAAGGAGTTCATGATGGACATGGCCTTGGAGGAGATGCCGATGTCGGGGTGAACCTGCTTCAGCACCTTGAAGATGTAGATTTTGTAGGTCTCAACACTTTTCTTGGCCTTCTTCTTCCCCTTCTTCTCGCCGCCTTCCTTGGAAGCGGTCTTGCCCGCCGGCAGCCGCTTCTCGGCCTTGGGCTTCTTGCCCGCCGGAGTCTTCTCGGCCTTCTCCGCCGCGGGATCCTCCTCCACGGGCTTCTTCGCCGCCGGCTTTTTCTCAGCCTTGGGGGCCATTGGTGGTGCTGCTGCTGCTTCGACGGGGAGAGAGGTGTGGTGGTGGCGGCGGCCGGTAGGGTTACGGCTGGACTAAGGGGAATTGCAGATGAATGTGATGAGAAAAGCAGGGGCGGATTCGGAAATATTATATAGAAGGAAGAAGGTGGCTGCTGATTGGTGGAGGGGTGATGCCGCGGATCAGTGATGAGAAGTGATTCCAGGCGTCCGCTGATGTTTGGGATCGACGGTCCAGATGCACTTGCTAAAGACAAGCACCTGAGAGGCGGATGAAGATTTTTTTTATCAAAGGACAATTTTGCCTCGTTTTTATTTTAAACTTGAGAAGAAAGTCGTCTTGTTTGTTCATTAAGGGAACCAACCAAAATCTCTATAAATGCACCAATGTTATCATGAAAGGCGACCACTGTCCGATGTGGAGGTGGTGCAGGAAGGTCGCCTACTCACCCCAATGATGTCACGGAGGTCAACGAGGGTAGGGCGGACGTGATAGGCAATGGTGAGCTTCCACCAAAGCGGAAGAGGATGATGACGCGGGCGACAAATCCCGTAGCCTAGTCGTTTCATGTCGCATGCGCATCGTGTTCCACCTGCACACCCTATGGGCTGGAGGGGGTGCAGTCCACCGGAGGCGATTTCGGCAGCGTTTCCCCCCTCCGATCTCCGATGGTGGTGGCCTGCTCACTCTCTATTTATGTGTTTTCGATATTCGCCTCCGTATGTGTCGAGGATGGCCAAGAAGGGGTATATATAGTCATTTTTAGGTCAAAACATGTTCATGGTCGAAAAGATTGAGGCGAATCGAACGGTCGAATAGGTGGCGCATCCTGGTAGGCTGGCCACGCCACTGGGCCTAATTCCTAGCTCCTTGATCTCCTGATGTCCCACTCCAGCTCATTTTGTTCGTCTTGAAAATTGCGAAGCATGCTCTCTTACCTTGTTGATAAGGGTTGGCCCGATCTTCTCAGTAAGCAACGGTGGTGATGATGATCACGGGGTGATAGCAGCGGAGGAACACGACGATGTAGTGGATGATAACTTGTATGACGCAACGAGATCTCTCGATTGGTCCCCGTCGCCAATGCAACAGCTCTCAACCCTGCAAGATATTCGCAACTCCACACACTTGCGCACGTAGCCGCCGACCACGAAGCGGTGAGTTGCAACCTTCTAATTCCCAATGGAACAGCAGATCACACAAGACTTTTTAAGGATCTACACAATATCAAGCAATATGGTGTAGGGAATTCAATAGTTTTGCAGAGCAAACAACTAAGAACTAGGGTTTATCTTAAACGTGGCCTAAGCAGCTAGGGACGTCCTGGGCATTTATATAGGAGTAGAGGACGACCTCAGGTCGAACAAGTACGAGAATAACCGACCCAGAACAGATCTGGTCGAGACAGACTCGGAGTCGGCCGATCGGGAGGCCGGTCGACCGGGTCTGGGACCGGCCGGTCCGGTTCAAACCGGACCTGGAGCCGGGTGGTGACCGGGCAACGTTTCTGGTTTACTGGACATCGCCCGGATGGCACGGGTCAAAAACCCGGTTGAAACCGGGTGGACCCGGCGCAGGATCCGGTTGGACCGGGCCTGGGACCGGATGGTCCGGCGGCAAGGCCGGTCGGACCGGATCTAACACCGGCCTGAACTTCAGCTTCCCCTCTCGCACATTCCTCCCGCTCCTCCCTCGCGCGTCCATGGGATGTCTTCATGTCCAGCTTCACGTCCATCTTCTGGTACAACTGCTCCTCTCCTCTTCGTGCGATGCTTGCTCCCTCCTCATACCTGATCATACATAAGTAATAGCACTTAGGCAGTATAAAGTTCTCATCAATCAAAGTATCGCTTAGGAACAAGTTCACCTGTTGTTTGAGTAGCTTCGCACGAGCTCGTGTCATTGGTCCAATCCTAACTTCATTGGACTTGAGCTTCACAGCAGGATCATCTTCAACTTGCAATGACGGAGGTAGTAGTGAGGTAGGGATGTCCTCATCATCTCCCCCCTTCAAAAGGCGTCGACCTTGACGCTCCAAGGTCTTCTCCGTCATATGGCGTCAAATCAGCAACATTGAAAGAATTACCGACACCAAACTCATCAATCGGAAGATCTATCGAGTATGCATTATCATTGATCTTGGCAAGCACTTTGTAAGGACCAGCACCACGAGGTTTCAACTTAGACTTTCGCAGCTTCGGGAACCTATCCTTGCGAAAATGTACCCAGACCATATCACCAGGCTTGAACAACATCTCCTTACGCTTCTTGTTCATCCTTGCAGCATTGCTCTTGCCTTTCTTCTCAATCAACTCTTTAGTCTTCACATGTATTTTTCGCACAAAATCTGCCCTCTTGGATGCCTCCATATTAACTCTCTCATGTATGGGCAAAAGCAACAAATCAAGTGGAGTAATGGGTTTGAAACCATACACCACCTCAAAAGGACATAGCTCCGTGGAAGAGTGTTCCGCCCTGTTGTAAGCAAACTCCACATGTGGCAAACACTCTTCCCACTCCTTTAGGTTCTTTTTGATCATGGATCTCAACAGTTGTGACAATGTTCTATTCACCACTTCAGTTTGACCATGGATGTCGCCTAGAGGGTAGGCGGTTTAAAACTTTTACGAGATGTGCTTAACAAATGCGGAATAAAACTAGCGTTTACTTTATCAAGCCCAAAGCCTATATACTATGGTTCACCTATGTGCACCAACAACTTATTCTAAGCAAAGGTTCACCTATGTGCACCAACAACTTATGCTAAGAAATACAAGCAACTAATGTGATAGCAAGATATATATGTAACTTCAAGCATGATGGCTATCACAAGGTAAAGTGCATAAGTAAAGAGCTCGGGTATAGAGATAACCGAGGCACGCGGGAGACGAAGATTTATCCCGAAGTTCACACTCTTGCGAGTGCTAATCTCCGTTGGAGAGGTGCGGTGGCTTAGTGCTCCCGAACGCCACAAGAGGCTCACCTTGAGGTGTGGTTGCTCGATGCACACCAACGCCACAAAGGCCTCACCCCAAGATGCGGTACTCACACCACACACCGAACGCCACGAAGGCGCCTCACCTAAATCTCCGGTGACCCTCGCCACAAAGGCCTAGGTCACGGTTCCACTAAGGGATTTCCTTCGAGGCGGAAACCGGGCCTTACACAAAGATTGGGGCACACATCCACAACTTAATTGGAGGCTCCCAACAAATCGCCACAAAGGCCTAGAATCCGTCTAGGGTTCCAAGAACCCAAGAGTAACAACCTTCTTGCTTTCACCACCACGAATCACCGTGGAGAACTCAAACCGATGCACCAAATGCAATGGCAAGAACACCACAAAGATGCTCAAGTCCTTCTCTCTCAAATTCCAACAAAGCTACAAAAGCTATTGGGGGAATAAGAGAGGAAGAACAAATAAGAGGAGGAACACCAAATTTCTCCAAGATCTAGATCTAGAGGATTCCCCTCACAAAGAGAGGGATTTGATTGGTAGGAATGTAGATCTAGATCTCCTCTCTCTTTTCCCTCAAATGGGGGCAAGAATCATGGAGGGATTGAGAGATGGAGCAAGCTTCTCTAGTTCAACAATGGAGGAGAGAGAGAGTGAGAGAAGCCCAGTCCAAGGAGGAAGAAGGGGGATATTTATACCCCCCAAGAAAATCGAGCCATTGGGCAAAACCAGGGCCGGATAATCCGGCCGGATTATCCGGCCTCAGGGACAAAACCTGGTCAAAATCCGGCCAAAAATCCGGCCCCTATCCAGAGCTGCTTTTCTTCTTGTCCTTAGCCGATTTCGGGGGGGGGGGGGATATTTCGAAATATCCGGCCCGGATAATCCGGCCCGGATATTTCTGAAAAATCCGGCCTGGCAAAACTGCAGAAACACCAAAACTAAAACGGGCATAACTTTAGCATCCGGACTCGATTTTGATGATCTTGGGCTTGTTTTGAAGCTAGGAACAAGCTCTACAAGATCATGCAGGAAACCATCATAGTCCAACAAGGGAGGATAGAAACAAATGATGAAAGGTTTGACCTATCTAAAAAAGACATACCGGTAAAACCTCCAATCTCGAAAATGCAACAAGTTGCCCGTGCAAAAACCATTCTTGATGAACTAGAGCTTGTCATGAGAATAAGCAGAAGCTCTAAGTCATCACATGGATAAGATCCAAATAATACAACCAAGAAAGATGATGAATCAAACTCGAAAACGCAACAATTGATCTATGCGAAATCCGTTTTCGATGAACTAGAGCTTGTCATGAGAATAAGCACAAGCTCTAAAACATCACATGGATAAGGTCCAAACAACAACCAAGAAAGATGATGCAAGGATGCAAAGGTTTGAGCTCTCTCCGAACGATACGATCGAGTTACTCACTCGAGAGCCCTCTTGATAGTACGGCAACTAAACTATAAACCGGTCTCCAACTACACTATGAGACCGGTGAGAAAGAAACCCTATCAAGAGCAAACCTTATACTTGCGCATTCCACTTGAGCTCGATGACGACGATCTTGACCTCAACAAGATGGAACGCCTTTCTTGCTTGTGCTTGCTTGACGAAGTCTTGTGGATTGCTCCCCCATAATCCACCATGGGAGAGCTTCTTCGGCGCATCTTCACATAACCATGACCACCATGTGGATTGCTCCCCCATAATCCACCATGGGAGAGCTTCTTCTTCGGCGCATCTTCACATATCCATGATCACCATATGGATGGCAAGACTCAAGCAAAGGATCTCTTCGAGATAGCTCATCTTGAACTTGCACTTCATTTCTCCATGGCAAGCTTCAAGCTTATGAACTCTTCGAGTTGGCTCATCTTGAACTTGCACTTCATTCTTCATTCTTCATCATGTTGATGTCTTGAAGTAACTTGAGGGCTCACTTCATCTTCATCTTCAAGACATACTTGACACTTGATATCCTTCATCAAATTCTTCTTATTGCAACCTTGAAGCCAACATATGGTTCAAGAATTGCCTATGGACAACTCCTACAAATATAACTCAATGCAAACATTAGTCCATAGGGATTGTCATTAATTACCAAAACCACACATGGGGTTCCATGCACTTTCAAAAACAGGTTAGCAATATGCGACGCATCGTCGCTTTTGTGGCAGACAATAAAGTGTGACATCTTAGAAAATCTATCCACTACCACAAATATAGAATCATGGCCTCTCTTAGTACGCGGCAAACCCAACACAAAATCCATACTAATATCCTCCCAAGGTGTAGTAGGTGCCGGTAAAGGGGTATACAAACCGTGAGGCTTCAGCTTGGACTTGGACTTGTTGCAAGTAATGCACCTCTTCACATACCTGTCCACATCCCGCCTCATCTTTGGCCAATAAAAGTGGTCAGCTAGCATGAGTAGCGTCTTCTCACGCCCAAAGTGACCCATCAAACCTCCCACATGTGATTCCTGCAATAAGAGCAAACACACAGACGATTCTGGAACACATAGTTTGTTAGCTCGAAACAAGAACCCATCATGTATGTGATATTTTTCCCATGCTTTACCAAGAGCACATAAGCGACATGGTTCAGCAAAATTATGATCAATAGCATATAAATCACATAGTACTTCTTAGCCAGGAATTTTAACATCAAGTTGAGTTAATAGCATATTCTTCCTAGATAGAGCATCAGCAACAATATTATCTTTTCCCTTCTTATGCTTAATAATGTATGGAAAAGACTCAATAAACTCAACCCACTTAGCAAGACGCTTATGCAAAGTAAACTGAGCTTTCAGGTATTTTAAAGCTTCATGATCAGAATGTATGATAAATTCTTTTGGCCACAAATAATGTTGCCAAACCTCAAGAACTCTAATTAAAGCATACAATTCTTTATCATATATAGGATAGTTCAACTTAGCACCAGAAAGTTTCTCAGAAAAATATGCAATTGGGCGACCCTCTTGCATCAAAACACCACCAATTCCAATACCACTAGCATCACATTCAATCTCAAATTGCTTATTGAAATCAGGAAGTGCAAGCAACGGTGCAGAAGTTAACAATCTCTTTAGTTCATCAAAAGCATGATCGTGGGCTGCGCCCCACTCAAAAACAACACCCTTTTTAGTCAAGTCATTCAAAGGTGCAACAATAGTACTAAAATTGGGCACAAATCTTATATAAAACCCAGCCAGACCATGAAAACTTCTTACTCGACTCACATTCATGGGAGTAGGTAAATTTTGAATAGCTTCAATTTTAGACACATCTACTTCTACTCCATGCTCAGAGACAACATAACCCAGAAATATGACCTTATCTTTGCAAAATGTGCACTTCTCAAGATTACCATAGAGTTTACTATCACGCAACACTTGCAAAACATGTCTCATATGTATAATATGATCAGATTCATTGCGGCTGTAGATTAATATGTCATCAAAATACACAACCACAAACTTGCCAATAAAATCACGCAAAACATGGTTTATCACTCTCATGAAAGTGCTAGGTGCATTAGTTAAACCAAAAGGCATTACTAACCACTCATATAAACCAAATTTTGTTTTAAAGGATGTTTTCCACTCATCCCCTTCTTTCATCCTAATTTGATGATACCCACTACGCAAATCAATTTTAGTGAAAACAGCAGCACCACTCAATTCATCTAGCATATCCTCTAACGGGGAATAGGATGACGATATCGAATAGTAATGTTGTTTATTGCTCTACAATCTACGCACATACGCCATGTACCATCTTTCTTAGGAACTAAAATAACAGGAACAACACAAGGACTAAGGCTTATGCGGATATAACCTTTGTCGAGTAGCGCTTGTACTTGCTTCTGTATCTCCTTCGTTTCTTCGGGGTTCGTTCGATATGGTGCTCGATTGGGTAGCGAAGCTCCGGGAATCAAGTCGATTTGATGCTCAATACCTCGCAATGGTGGAAGGCCTGCGGGTACCTCATCCGGAAACACGTCGCTAAATTCCTGCAAAACATTAGAAACACCAAGAGGAAGAGGGGTCATATCGTTAGAAACCAAAACCGTACCCCTGTACAAAAGCACAAGAGGCATGGCTGTAGGATCCTCACTAAATTCTCTCATGTCTTCTTTGGTGGATAATGAGACTAAGGAATTCACTCTCTCACTTTTCGTTATATCACTCACAACATTACAATTCTCTCGCCTATCTAAAGAAGCATCCTCCAAGTTCACTTCAACTTTCTGACGAGATTCATTGACAATTTGTTGTGGTGTCATAGGTTGTAGATTGATTTTCTTGCCCTTGAACTCCAAGTGATATGTATTGGCACGGCCATTGTGTTGCATAGAACGATCATATTGCCAAGGCCGACCCAATAGTAGGTGACACACCGTCATAGGAACCACATCAAAATCAATGCAATCCTTATACGGTCATATAGCAAATTCAACACGCACCATGTGGTTTACCTTCATCTCACCATTGTCGCTCAACCACTGAATATAGTATGGATGCGGGTGCGGTAGATACTTCAACTTCAGCTTGGTACACAACTCCTTGCTTGATAAATTGCGGCAACTCCCGCCATCAATAATGACCTTGCAAGCCTTGTCAGGACCAACTAAAGCCTTTGTTTGGAACAAATTGCAGCGCTGAGTAGATGCACTAGGCAACACATTAAGAGCACGCTGCGACACAACAATGGTGCGAGCATCAGACGGATATGCATCTTCACCATCAGTGTCATAGTCATCATCTTCTGGAGCATTAGGATAACCATCATCTCCAGTCTCATACTCATTGTCCTCATTGATAATCATGACTTTGCGGTTAGGACAATCCCTCTTGAAGTGACCTTTGCCACCACATGTATGACAAGCCATATCACGGTTACGCGCAGTAGACACATTAGAGCCACTCGTACTTGCAGCAGATTCAGACTTCTTTGTGTTAGACACATTGGAAACCGGCTTGCTAGGCGGAGTAGAGTAAGGTACGGAGCGCGACGAAGGCGCCGGCGCCGTAGGTGTGGGCGCGCGAGGCGTGAAGCGTCCACCTTTTGAAGCTCGTCCTTTAACCTTTGCTTCATCAGCCAAGTGTGATTCAGCTTCTCTTGCATGATGTAACAATTGATTCATATTGGTGTAACTGTAGTGACGAACAATGCCTTTGATATCATACTTCAAACCATTGAGAAAACGCTGCATTGTCATCTCAAGAGAGTCACGGACACGGCCACGCTGCATAAGCATCTCCATCTCCATGTAGTATTCATCCACAGTCTTCACACCTTGCCTCAATAGTGTCAACTTATCAAATATATTCCGCAAGTAATTTGTAGGCACAAAGCGAGAAGTCATCGCCTCCTTCATGGCACGCCATGTGCGAATAGGTTGCTCACCATCCTCATCGCAGTTACGAACAAAAGCATCCCAGCAACGCAAAGCATAGCCATCAAATTCGGAAGAAGCAAGCTTGATCTTCCTATCTTCAGTGTAGTGCGGATGTAGATTCCATAGCTTCTCAATCTTGAGCTCCCAAGTGAGGTAGTCTTCAACATCAGCACCTCCTTCAAACTTGGGTATAGAGAATTTGGGCTTACCCAATCCATCTTCCTCATCATGTCCACGACCATTGCGGCCAAGTGGAGCCCAACCGCGAGCACGATCACCACGAGGCGCACCACGAGCATTGTGTGCGTCATCTTGAAACTCAGGATCTTCATCATCGTCTTATTGTTGTTGTGCGGTCAAATTCTCAACAAGTAAGCGCAAGTCAGCAAGACTGCGTTCTATATCCGTCGTTTGATCTTGCATCCTAGTGACGGTCGCACTTGTAGCATCCATCTTCTGGGAGATCTCTTGGACCGTCCCTTTAAGCTCATCATCCTGAGCGCGGAATTCACGTCGCATCTCATTACGAAGAGCCTCATACTCCCTCCATGTCATCAAATCCGCAGAGTTCTTGTTCTCCTGGTTAACAATTTTCTCATCACTAGCAGACATGGTTAGTAGGTTAGTGCACTAAAACAAAAATATATGGTGGTACTCTCACAACTCACTCAAAAACTGATAAGAAAATGAAATCTTACCGCTCCAAAGTGAATTAGTATTGCTTACCACTTGTAGTGACAACTAGTGCACGGATGTAGCGAAGCGAATATCAAGGGTATAAGAACAAATCACACGGCAAAGCAGGATATATGTGGGGCTGTAGGTAGGCTACCTATTTGCACCAATAACAAGCTCTAGCGCTGACCGTAGACAACCAACGATACTCACACAAGGCGATAAATGTGGCAATGCAACTATATGTAGGAGAGGTTGCAATGCACTAGAGAGATGCTAGCAAAGCTCAATGAGACAGGCACAAGATTGCTCAACTACGGGTGCAGTAAAGTAAACTTAGGCCTTCACTTGATTCTTCTAGCACTTCACTTTGTTTTTGGATTTTCTTTTTGTATAACACACAACTATGTAGCTCTTTTTGCTTCTTTTATATTTTTTGTTTTTATTTCATTTTATGACTCAACTCCTTGATAACATGGCCAACAAAATATGCAAAGCACCAAACCCTAATGAGCAGCCTGACGAGCGGTGAAACTAGTCTCTTCTGGGGAAGTTCCTAGTCACGTATATCGATAGGCTGTGGTTATGGTTGGGAAAAGCACAGTGTACGCTATGTGGACTCGGAGTAACAAAAACTGAAACTAGATGACAATAGAGACTCAAACCCTAACAATACTAGATATAAGAAAAAGATACGCAAAAACAACTACGAAAAGCAACTAAAAACTCGAAATTAGTGCAATTTAAGGCTATGGCAAACCCTAACCCTAACTTTTGATGGCTTTTTCTGGATAGGACAACACTCACAACTCAACTATGGGGTGGATTGTGGATGTCTTACCGAGGAAAACTGGAAATCTGATACCAAGATGATAAGGGGTGGCCCGATCTTCTCAGTAAGCAACGGTGGTGATGATAGCAGCGGAGGAACACGACGATGTAGTGGATGATAACTTGTATGACGCAACGAGATCTCTCGATTGGTCCCTGTCGCCAATGCAACAGCTCTCAACCCTGCAAGATATTCGCAACTCCACACACTTGCGCACGTAGCCGCCGACCACGAAGTGGTAAGTTGCAACCTTCTAATTCCCAATGGAACAACAGATCACACAAGACTTTTTCAGGATCTACACAATATCAAGCAATATGGTGTAGGGAATTCAATAGTTTTGCAGAGCAAACAACTAAGAACTAGGGTTTATCTTAAACGTGGTCTAAAGCAGCTAGGGGGCGTCCTGGGCACTTATATAGGAGTACAGGACGACCTCAGGTCAAAAAAGTACGAGAATAACCGACCCAGAACAGATCTGGTCGAGACAGACTCGGAGTCAGCCAGTCGGGAGGCCGGTCGACCGGGTCTGGGACCGGCCAGTCCGGTTCAAACCGGACCTGGAGCCGGGTGGTGACCGGGCGACGTTTCTGGTTTACTGGACATCGCCCGGATGGCACGGGTCAAAAACCCGGTTGAAACCGGGCGGACCCGGCGCAGGATCCGGTTGGACCAGGCCTGGGACCGGATGGTCCTCCGGCAAGGCCGGTCGGACCGGATCTGACACCGGCCTGAACTTCAGCTTCCCCTCTCGCGCATTCCTCCCGCTCCTCCCTCGCGCGTCCATGGGATGTCTTCATGTCCAGCTTCATATCCATCTTCTGGTCCAGCTGCTCCTCCCCTCTTCGTGCGATGCTTGCTCCCTCCTCATACCTGATCATACATAAGTAATAGCACTTAGGAAGTATAAAATTCTCATCAATCAAAGTATCGCTTAGGAACAAGTTCACCTGTTGTTTGAGTAGCTTCGCACGAGCTCGTGTCTTTGGTCCAATCCTAACTTCATTGGACTTGAGCTTCACAGCAGGATCATCTTCAACTTGCAATGACGGAGGTAGTAGTGAGGTAGGGATGTCCTCATCACTTGCCCTTTTTCGAGTCATGTAGCTTTTGGGAAGTCAAAAATACTAACAAAAGGAATTTCTGCCAGAGTTAAAACTAAAAGAGAGAATTGTTTAAAAGCCCCCAAAATCAATATAAAACATGGATATAACACTATGTAAGATGCAAATACAAAAAAAATGTGGCAATGAACTACAACGTTTATGTATGTATTTTACATGCATTAGCCAGTCAGCTCGGCGACTATTTCGGTCGGCCGATCCTAGGGCCGATTTGTTTGCTTCTGCTCATTCTCTTCTTCTTCGGTAGATTGGCTCCATGCATGTAGTTCTTGGGCGGTTCATGACACATAGGGTATTTTCATTGAGTAGTATCCGAAGTTGCACGTTGATAGGAGTGAGTTTTCTTCTCGATGGTGAGTATTGGCTTTAGCTCGAGTCATGGGTTCACTTGGGCTATTTGGTGGTCTTGATAGAGTCTTGTCCGTATGACGGGCTACATCAGTTTCAGTTTATGTGGATAATCTCTGACGACCTATGAGTTGTTTATCTGAATATCAAAGGTGAGGGATGCAAACCTATGTTAAAAGCTAATCTTGGATGTCGAATGATGATATGGCGGACTGCAACTGTTTTGGGCCTCGATTGGGCGACCGACGTCTAGCACGGTCTAACATATACACATCTATTCCCTCCGTCCCATGAAACTTATCTTAGTTTTCCAAAAATTTAGATATATCCAGATGTTAAATAGTGTTAGATACGTCTAAATTTAACAAAGTTAAGGGCATGTACAATGGTGATACCTTAGTAGTGCCACGTAGTGAAAGTTCAGAGATGGTAAACCTGAAGGGGGTGAATAGGTTTCTACAGATTTTAATTCTTCCTTTGCAATATTAGGCTTTGCGGAATATAAAGATGAGCCTAATGCAAACTAGGTGAAACAACCTATATGAGGATACAACTAACTCGAGCACGAAGGCTCTCACGAGCGAGTTAAATCACAAGTAAGGAGTTCGGTTAGAGATAACCGATAGCACGCGGAGACGAGGATGTATTCCCGTGTTCCCTTCCTTTGCAAGAAGGTACGTCACGTTTGGAGGGGTGGAGGTCCCACGAAGGATTCCCCACGCCACGAAGGCTCACCCTATTCTCCGGAGCCTATCCCACGAAGGAATAGCTCGCTCACTTGTGGTAGACTTTGAGGTAGCCTCCAAACCTTCACAATCTCGTCAGGAGCAAATCCACAGCCCGGATGCTTCCGGACCACTCTTGCCCACCTAGGGTTTCCAAGGAACCCTAGGAAGCAAGCTTCTTGATGAATACAAGGGGGAATGAGATTTGGCTTGGTAGAACAGTAGATCGGGTCCTCCTCTATTGTTTCCCCGGAGGGATTTAAGTTTGGGTGGAGGAGGAGGGAGATCTGAGGCTTTTGGTGTTTCTAGCAATGGAGTATGAGAGAGAGAGCTCAATAACAGATTATAGTGTAGTGCCTACCCTCTCAGAGGTAGGAGAAGGGCTATTTATAGTGTCACTTGAAATATGGCCGTTGCTCACTTGACAGATCAGCTTTCTCCCGAGATTCCCGGTCAACCGGACCACAGACCGGACGGCCCGGCGCAGGGGCCGGTCGGACCGGGCCATAGACCGGACCCGCTGGTCCAAACCGGGCGGCAGGCCGGACCTCGACCGGAGCCTCGAAATGCCTTGCAGTACTCCCTCCGGTTGCTGTCAGCGTAGGGCCCGATCGCCGCTGGGGCGCCCGGTCCAGAGCCCGGTCAGACCGGGCCAGGAACCGGACCCGCCGGTCCAAACCGGGCGGTAGACCGGAGCCCGACCGGGGGCCAGTCCGTGTCTTACAGTAAGTCGTCCGGTTGGCATCAGCGCAGGATCCGATCGGCGCCAGAGCGCCCGGCTGTGCGCCCGGTCGACCGGGCGGCAGGCCGGAGCCAGCCGGCGCACGGTCTAGTTTAACCGGGACTCTGACCAGATTCCTGCTGTAGACCCCTTTTTGATTGTTGTCGAAGTGGGGGGGTCTCCTTTAGCCTTCTTGTTCCTTTGATACACCATGTATGCCTCTTTGGCTAATACCTGGGATTATCCTTACAAACATGTATTAGGCCAAATACTCTAGCACGGTGTCATTGTTACCAAAATAATGGATAAGGGTAAAATACCCTTACAATCTCCCCCTTTTTGGTATACGATGACAAACCGAGCTAGAGTCACATATAGATATTATGATATTGAGACGGCTCCCCCATAATGTGTGCACTTGGAGAATTTGCGTTTGAATGCAAAGTGCAACATTTGTGGAACATGAGAAGCTCCCTGTAATATCCCAGGTATTGGGGTTACAAAAAAAAGAGGAAACAGATGTGTGCATTGCATTCATGCATAGAAAATCTGGGGAATTTTCGCGCTTTAAAGTAAAACAATCCACAATGAATCGAAGTTTCACTTGACTTTGGTGGAATTGAAGTAGCTCATCAAGTCAAGCGCTATAAACCTCAATGTGACTTTGCTAAAACCTTGTTTTGGGTAGAGATAATTTGATCTAAGGGGTTAGATCAAATGGAAGTAAAATCAACACAAGAACTTATTAATCAAAGATCAACTACTTGATCTTATTAAAGATCACAACATGAGATTCCTTGCCATAACATATGAACATCCATTTAATTGGAAATCAAGTAACAATAATTGGAGAAACTATTCTTCACTTATCTTCTCCATGTCTTAAAACTAATCCATGATCCTACCCTGAAACCTCATGGTATTCATTCCACTTCAACATTGGAATTATAACAAGGAGATCCACTCAAGAAGTATATATTCTTCTACATTCCAAATTATTATACATCAAAACCAGAGAGGTGAGAGTTCTATAATAATTATTAGGGAAGCAATAACAAACCTTGAGATAAACCTTGGATATACATCATTCATCCAAATCCTTATCTTTAAGAAGAACCCTAGGATATTATTCAAGACAATTCCTAGAAAGAGAATCTATTTATGTTAAACATTGATGTGATGATCACATCATTAACTATGGAGCCTAACTTTAGATTAGTACTAAAGTCTTTTCCCAAATGAGAGAGAGACCACTCATCCCAATCTTAGTTTTACCTATTTAAGAATAAGTGACAACCTCTAAACTAAAGTATTAGGACCTAAACCATTTCACTTTGAAATGATGGGATAACATAATATCAAATGGAACAAGACTATATCCATGAATTGGTGAAGTAAAGTGGAGACTAATCCAACTAAGCATCTAGGTGGAGACTTAACCCTTTACTATCTAATGAGATCTTGTGAACATACCATAAAACCTAGAATAATCCATTCCTATATAAGAGAGCTCAAGATATGGTGTTACACTCAAGTTAGTTGAGGAAACACTTGGATTTATGGAAAAGAACTATCCATATACCCAGCATGATTATATCATCATTCCCTGGAAAGAACCCTAAGTAATAACTCAGGCATTCTCCTGGGATATAAACTAATGAGGCAACCATAGTAGTCCCATTCAAGAAGGTAAATTAGAAGTACTATACCCTAGTTGATCAAGACAACACTTGATCATAGAAGTGAAAACCATTCCATTAGAAATACTTTAAGAAGTCAAACCTTGATCATTATAAATTGAGTGATGATCATAAACCCTAAGAACTTGAGGTAGAGATATTAAGAACAAGTTGATCATGCCTAATCCATGATCATGCTCTTGATGTATGTGAGGATAAGTTAAAACCTAATAGGATAAGTAGATATCATTCACCACATGAAATTATAGGGAGATCAATAGTAAGCAACCCTAGGCTTATATCCTAACCTTAACTTGTGAATCACTTGGTGATCGTAAGTAGAATCCTACCAAATTTAAATTCCACCTATTCTTCACTTAAGAACCAAAAGAAAACATTTAGAGTCAAACTCTATACTTTATATGGTGAGAAACCATCCATCCATATGACCAAAGTTAACTATAAAAAGAACTATAACCAATGTAGTTATTTTAATGATAAATGGAGGATAATAAAAGAAGTTAATTGGTAGAAGATAAAACCAATTCTCAAACCCTTAGTAATTAGAGAAGCACATAAGATATGAAGCAAGTAACCATCTTATCATGGTTAGGGGAGATTAAACTCTAGCAAATACTCTAATGTGTCATCTCATTTCTACCATCTAGAATTGTGTATGAAAACCTAGTTGGTGAATCATTGGAGTGATCACAAATATAAACCTAGTGCACATTTGAGTTCGAAACCACATGCTATTAGGTGAACCTCATTAGAACCCTAGAAATTGCTCACAAACTACATCTTATGTTTCAATTATAAACCTAAGATTAACCTAGTGATAAATTCTATTATTAAGACCCATAGGTGTTGATCAACCACTTATTCTTATAATTAAGACCAAACTATGATGAGAGTAGTATCTACTTTAGGTGTTAATAAAATATAATACTAGTGCTACCCTTGAAATAGGATTATAATAATACTTACAAGACCTTAACAAATAGATGCTCACATAAAATGTTATGCAAGTAATCAAATTATCAAATAAGCAATCAAGCCCCTATAAATATTCAGGTACATGAATTCATGCCATTAGATCAACTCCTTAAGTTATAAACTTTAGGACACATAAGATAACACCCTTGAAATCCTATTTCAAAATAGGAATTTAAGCATTAAGACCACAATGCATGAATCAATTCTTGCTAGATAAAACAAAGCAACATATAACCTCGCTATAAAAGGTATTACAAGTATTATAAATACTTGGAATTCCAATAAAAAGAAAAGAGAATTTGTATTTGTTAACATACCTAATTAAAATATTATGTATGTTGAAACTATCAAATTATTAACAATCAAAAGAGTAAGTCTCAAGTAGAATTATTACTTAATAGGTAATTGCCAAGTTAAAAGTATTTGCAAATATCTGCAAGACAGAATTGAATTCAAATTTAAATTCAACAAATAGAATTTGAAAACAGAAAATAAAAACAGAAAAAGGAAAAAAGGGAAACAAGGCCTCACCTGACTTACCTGGAAGGCCACCGAGCCCAGCAGCAGCCCATGGCCCAGCGCCACTTCGTAGCCCAATACCCCTTCGTCACAAAATCTCGAGGACGAACTCGTCCTCATCTCCTTCCTTCGCATGGGCGCCAGCACGAAGACGTGCTCTGCCTTCTCCTCTCGATGGCGACCTCCCAGAGCTCGGCGTCGTGACGAGGCGTGCCCTAGCGCAGTATAAAAGCACAAGAACGAACCCTAGCTTCGGTTTGCTTCCTCCTCTGCTCAATTTCCCCCATGCCCGAAACCCTAGCTAGCCCGGCCATCTTCATCGCCGCCGGTAGGAGCCTCCCCAGACCTCGCAGTGGATACCATCGTGATCGCCGTCTTCGACATGCCCAACCTACAAAAGGAATCGAGCGGAGGCATCCCGTAGCACCGCCGTTGAGCTCGTCTTCTCCGACGATGGGAGCAGGCGATTCCGGCGAACCAGACCTCCTCTTGCCCTGCCGCCAAGCTCTGCATGCTCCTGGTGAGCTCCTGATCCTCCTGGCATGTCTAGCACGTCCGATTGCGTTCCCTAGTTGCGTCGCACCGGTAGCCTACGAGCGCCGCCGCTCGGCCTTGCCGTCGCGGTTGCTCCAGCGACTATTAGGTGGTGGCGCCGCCACCACTAGGATCCCCTCGGTGTGCTGAATCCAGCGAGTACCCGCACACCCCCGCGGGAACCTTATCCCGCCGGCGATCGTCGCCAATTCCACCGGCAGTGAGCCCCCCATGCCACCGTGGCGATTTTGACCTTGGTCAATGCCTGCGTGGCAGGTGACCTGGTCACTGGCCCACCAGTCAGTGACTGTTTGGGTAGTTTAACCGGGTAGCTCTAGCATTCTCAGTTAAATTCAAAATCCAGAAAATTGCTGCAACTTTGCCAAATTATAGAAAAATCATATTAGCTTAGAAAAATAAATATAAGATATCAAAATTCTTATAAAGATAAACCCTATCCAATAAAAATATAAAATGAAATTTTATTTTTAATAAAAATTCAATTATTTAATACTTGTTATTCAAGCTTTTAATTTTAATTCTAAATTTAATTAAAATTCAATAATTAGTAAAAATTTCCAAAAGTAAATAAAAACCAGTAAACTAATAAAGAAAACATTAAGACTAATTTTCTTTAATTGTTATTTTGTTAAATCATTATTAGAGAAATTAAACCCTGATTAATAATTACCCTACTTATTAATTGTTCAAAAATAATAAAATGTCCAATGCAATATTAATTTTATTTCAAAGTTATTAATAACTTCAACCCTAACATGAAGTTATTAATCATAGAATTAAATGATAAATGGCAAACCCTAAATTCCACATGGAATGATATTACAACCCTATCATTTCATGTGATTCCTAAAACCCTAATTCCATTAGGAAACCTAGTTCCACTATTTTATGTGTGAAACCTAAATTGTTTCCAAACCTAAACCCCAAGTAACATGTGATCAGGTTACTTCATTAGTAGTCATAGATTCATAATTAGCAATTCAATGATTGTTCAAATCCACATAAAATATGGGAACCCTATCACTACTAAATTAGTATCCCATGTGTTCATCCTCATCAGATCTAACTAATCAAATAGGGCCAACCAAGTGTAAACCCTAGATTCTATTACTAAAACAATCATCCTTAATTAACCTCAATTAGCATCACACCAATGTGATGAACCTCAGGAGCAACTATACCATATCCTGAGCATTACCTAACCATATTCCACTAAACCCTACTAGTGTTGGATACTTATCAACCAACCTAATTAGGAGCAAATCATTCCTTACTTAATAGAACCAACAGTAAAACCTAGACAACCTCAACCCTAATTGATATACTTCTTATTACTTAAGAAGTATGTTCTTCAAAAGTTATTCTTTTGAAGAAAATAAAGAATCATCATCAACCCTGCTTATAAGGACCTATAAACCCTAGCTAGCTATCACCAACAAGATGAACCAATCTTGATAGCAACCTTGTATGAATAATTGCTTAGAATGCCTAGGCCTGACTCAACCTTACAAGCCCTAAATATTGATGAATCCAACCAGGTTGTGATCCATCTAATACTTACTCCAAAAACTAAATGAAACCATAGTCAACCATAGAACCCCATCAACCTAATTATCATACTTGTTCTTTATTAAAGAACATGTTCTTCAAAAGTTATTCTTTTGAAGTATATGATAATTAATCATTAACCATGCCATATAGTGCTAAAACCAACCACTATTCATTACATGTTAGGATTATACCAAATGTTATTGTTGTGTGCTATTAGTGTTATTTTTATGAATTATTACAGCACATGTTTATGATAACAAGCAACCAATTCTTAATAAGAACCTTGTTGTGAATCACTCTAAAAGTGCAACACACCCTGAACCAATCATTACAACTCACTGATCTTAAATCATCGGGGTTAGATCACGCTTAGAGCGATTGCATCTCATACTTATGCATTACTGCATCCTTGCCAATCTTTTAAACATCGTCCTTACCGGACGATGATGCTATTTCAGAAATTGGAGTTATTGCGTATCGAAGACCTTGCCTGCATAATCTTGCAGTCAAGAAAGGCAAGTTCATCACTTGCTCATGTCATTTGAGTATTTTTACCAAATTACTTGCAAAGTACTATATTTATCACTATTGCATAAAAAACAAAACCACTATTTTCATAACTATGAATATGACTATGTGGTGGGCAATGGAACCATGGATTGTGTTGATATGGTGGAGGTTCCATTGCAAGGGTTTATATCCATCTAGGATTAAACAACAAATGTCGTCTAGTGATTCTTGTGCCGTAATACCCGTGTTAACCATAAGATCCGGAGTGGGACGGAGTAGTCAAAAGTGTTTCCACCTCTCGTTCATCAACGGATGCGCTTGCCGTAGACACTTGTACTCTGTCGGGGGCAAGCGGTAGGCTGGGGAAGCCATAAGTTCCCCACGGCATTGTCCGTAGACACTTGTCGCCTGAAGAGCAAGCGGTAGGCTGGGGAAGCCATAAGTTCCCCACGGTAATGCGGTCTATGATGGGTTGCACCTGCCGGCGAAGGAGTGTATGGTAGAACCCTGCATTGTTGTCGTGGTCGGGGTCCATCCTTAATTGGTGTAAGAGGACCGGCGAGGACCCAGGGTCGGGGTGTGCAACAAAGGGTGGGTGTTCGAGGTAGCGGAGGAACATGATTGGCTAGACCTTATACCGGGCCTCACACCAAAGGAAGTGTGGACGGGGAAATTGCCCGGTTGGCACCAAGGTTAAGATCTCTTATGGGTAAAGCAACACACCTCTGTAGAGTGTAATGAATCGTGACCTGTCACTCCCTGTTCCGGGATTTGGAACTGCGAACGCTGCCGGAAAGGAACTCCATGAAGTTCTAGTAAACCGGTGAAGGCTGACGGACATAGTTCTTCTGAATAAAAGCAACCTTTTGAAGAAATGGTTATGAAAACCTGCATTGGTATTAGACTTATTTGTCTAATGCTGTAGCTAGTGCATTAAACACCTCTTTCCTATAATGAACTTGTTGAGTACGCTCGTACTCATCCCACTCTTAAATCCCCTGCTTAGATATGGAGGCCACGAAGGAGGATCTACAGTGCAACTCGAAGACCGAGGAGTTAACAACTACTTCAAGAGACAGGAACCTGCATGAAGAGTCATATACCACATCCACCATGGAGAAAACCTAGATTAAGCAGCAGAAGGGAACTAGCCCCCTAAACCTAGCTCCTATTTAGCTAGAATCTATTTATAGCCTCTATAGCTAGTTAAATACTCTACAAATAGAGTTTGTGATAAGACTAGACTACGAGTCGTTCTTCTGGAGTTTATTTGCAGTTTTACCTCATTGTAAAGTAGGAGGCTGTGTGGATCTTTTGTAAAGAGTCAATGTTGTAATTCTATAGACATACCTTGGACCCGCATATGTTTCTGTTATACCACTCTGAGCGATATAATACTAGTGGAACGGTGTTTCATTGGTGTTATATCAGACTTGCATACTACACCATGCAGTGGTATGCCGGGTCACCACAACTGGTATCAGAGCAAATGCTTTGACCCTAGGATTAAAACCCTTTAAAGGAGACCTATAGGATTTGTAGTGTCTATAGGAAGTTGTCCTAGGTAAACCAAAATCTTCTTATGACTTGAGATGGATATTCACTTGAGAATACTCCTGACACACTTGAGTCAACCTTTCCTACCTATCTTTCCTAAGTAAAGTTAGTTAGCTAATCCCAAGTATGTAGCATACCATTAAGTCCTTAAAACAATAGATGAGTAGACCACAATTGGTATACAATACCTGGTAGTCCAAAGAGAGGATACAACCATAAGGAAGATATCCTATTGGAAGATGTATACCAATACAAATAATGGGTAAATAAAATTTATCCAAACTTGTGAAACATTTGATAGTAAGTGGTAAATATAAGTTAGATACAGTAGTACAGACCATGATCGGTCAATCATGGGAAGTAAGGAAGAGAGATAGGAATACAATATGTCCACATGGTAGAGTTGCTAATCATATATGATTCACCTGAGAATCATTATGTGATGGAATAGAACATCATGAATATTTAGGAGAAGAACAATAAGAAGCCAGACAATAGAGCAAGAATTGTGTTCCAAAACCATGGGAAGTGTGCCAAGCACATCATGACCATAGTCTTATGATATAATAACTTGGAAGTATAGGAGCTATAATCCAATAGTTATGTGTCTAGAATAGTGATGTTAGAACTAGACATATCATATGAAGTAGTCCTCAACATAATTGAGGCTAAGTTAGTAATTCCAAAGAAAATTAGGTTAACCATAACTATCCTACACCCCTTTGTATCAAGTTTATCTCCTTGCAAAGGTGCAATTAAGATAAATGTTGAGACAAATAGTAGTCTGCCATACATTCATGATAAGTATCACGATATAAACCATCTATGTGGTGTTATATACTACACATCTCAGCCTGATGTTTAGAGATGTCATACTCAACTATTATATTCAGGCTTATGATGGTGTGTACTATGAACACAAAGCTGAATCTTCTTCGACTTTATTGGATTTTCATTGTTTGACTAGATCCATACATGAAGTTTGACTTTGATATGCAAATGCATGTTGCAATATCAAGTCCTTACTTGATGATATATATCTAGAGGGTAATAGTATTCGTGTGAGGAAGCGACGAATTCTGGAAGATTCCGAAGACAAGATGAAGGTTCATCAGAAGAAAGGAGTAAAGTTGTGGGAAGCAACCACAATACTCTGAAGGAAGTGCCAATCAAAACTCAGGCTTTGCCTCAACAGAGGAGTACTTTAGTACGGAAGAAGCATGAATGTGAGAAATCTGGTGATTATGGTGAAGCTGAAGCAGATCCATAATCAACATAGAAGAGGGAATGCAAGGGGAAATCACTTAGGATACTATATTCATAGTGTCAGCTAGTGGTTTTCTTGCAAATTAAAACCCTAAATGAAGGAAGATGATATATGAAATCATAGCAGATATAAGAAGACCATAGTTGATATCTGATACGCGTACAGCACGCGTTCGTTGGGAACCCCAAGTGGAAGGTGTGATGCGTACAGCAGCAAGTTTCCCTCAGTAAGAAACCAAGGTTTATCGAACCAGTAGGAGCCAAGAAGCACGTTGAAGGTTGATGGCGGCGAGATGTAGTGCGGCGCAACACCGGGGATTCCGGCGCCAACGTGGAACCTGCACAACACAACCAAAGTACTTTGCCCCAACGAAACAGTGAGGTTGTCAATCTCACCGGCTTGCTGTAACAAAGGATTAGATGTATAGTGTGGATGATGATTGTTTGCGTGAAAACAAGTAGAACAAGTATTGCGATAGATTGTATTCGATTAAAAGAATGGACCGGGGTCCACAGTTCACTAGAGGTGTCTCTCCCATAAGATAAATAACATGTTGGGTGAACAAACTACAGTTGGGCAATTGACAAATAAAGAGAGCATAACAATGCACATACATGATATGATGAGTAGTGTGAGATTTAATTGGGCATTACGACAAAGTACATAGACCGCTATCCAGCATGCATCTATGCCTAAAAAGTCCACCTTCGAGGTTATCCTCCGAACCCCTTCCAGGTATTAAGTTGCAAACAACAGACAATTGCATTAAGTATGGTGCGTAATGTAATCAATAACTACATCCTCGGACATAGCATCAATGTTTTATCCCTAGTGGCAACAGAACATCCACAACCTTAGAACTTTCTGTCACTGTCCCAGATTTAATGGAGGCATGAACCCACTATCGAGCATAAATACTCCCTCTTGGAGTTAAGAGTAAAAACTTGGCCGAGCCTCTACTAATAACGGAGAGCATGCAAGATCATAAACATCACATAGGTAATAGATTGATAATCAACATAACATAGTATTCTCTATCCATCGGATCCCAACAAACACAACATATAGCATTACAGATAGATGATCTTGATCATGTTAGGCAGCTCACAAGACCCGACAATGAAGCACATAAGGAGAAGACGACCATCTAGCTACTGCTATGGACCCATAGTCCAGGGGTGAACTACTCACACATCAATCCGGAGGCGACCATGGCGGTGTAGAGTCCTCCGGGAGATGATTCCCCTCTCCGGCAGGGTGCCGGAGGCGATCTCCTGAATCCCCCGAGATGGGATTGGCGGCGGCGGCGTCTCTGGAAGGTTTTCCGTATCGTGGCTCTCGGTACTGGGGCTATTATCGACGAAGGCTTAAGTAGGCGGAAGGGTAGGTCAAGGGGCGTCACGAGGGGCCCAGACGCTAGGGCCACGCGGCCAGGGTTCAGGCCGCGCCGCCCTGGTGTCTGGCCACCTCGTGGCCCCACTTCGTTTCTCCCTCGGTCTTCTGGAACCTTCGTGGAAAAATAGGACCCTGGGCGTTGATTTCGTCCAATTCCGAGAATATTTCCTTACTAGGATTTCTGAAACCAAAAACAGCAGAAAACAGCAACTGGCTCTTCGGCATCTCGTTAATAGGTTAGTGCCGGAAAATGCATAAATATGACATAAAGTATGCATAAAACATGTAGGTATCATCAATAATGTGGCATGGAACATAAGAAATTATCGATACGTCGGAGACGTATCAGTATCCCCAAGCTTAGTTCCTGCTCGTCCCGAGCAGGTAAACGATAACAAAGATAATTTCTGGAGTGACATGCCATCATAATCTTGATCATACTATTGTAAGCATATGTAATGAATGCAGCGATCAAAACAATGTAAATGACATGAGTAAACAAATGAATCATAAAGCAAAGACTTTTCATGAATAGTACTTCAAGACAAGCATCAATAAGTCTTGCATAAGAGTTAACTCATAAAGCAATAATTCAAAGTAAAGGTATTGAAGCAACATAAAGGAAGATGAAGTTTCAGCGGTTGCTTTCAACTTGTAACATGTATATCTCATGGATAGTTGTCAATGCAAAGTAATATAACAAGTGCAATATGCAAGTATGTAGGAATCAATGCACAGTTCACACAAGTGTTTGCTTCTTGAGGTGGAGAGAGATAGGTGAACTGACTCAACATAAAAGTAAAAGAAAGGTCCTTCAAAGAGGAAAGCATCGATTGCTATATTTGTGCTAGAGCTTTGGTTTTGAAAACAAGAAACAATTTTGTCAACGGTAGTAATAAAGCATATGTGTTATGTAAATTATATCCTACAAGTTGCAAGCCTCATGCATAGTATCCTAATAGTGCCCGCACCTTGTCCTAATTAGCTTGGATTACCTGGATTATCATCGCAATGCACATGTTTTAACCAAGTGTCACAAAGGGGTACCTCTATGCCGCCTGTACAAAGGTCTAAGGAGAAAGCTCGCATTGGATTTCTCGCTTTTGATTATTCTCAACTTAGACATCCATACCGGGACAACATAGACAACAGATAATGGACTCCTCTTTTATGCATAAGCATGTAGCAACAATTAATTTTCTCATATGAGATTGAGGATATTTGTCCAAAACTGAAACTTCCACCATGGATCATGGCTTTAGTTAGCGGCCCAATGTTCTTCTCTAACATTATGTATGCTCTAACCATTTTAGTGGTAAATCTCCCTTACTTCAGACAAGACGGACATGCATAGCAACTCACATGATATTCAACAGAGTAGTTGATGGCGTCCCCAGGAACATGGTTATCGCACAACAAGCAACTTAATAAGAGATAAAGTGCATAAGTACATATTCAATACCACAATAGTTTTTAGGCTATTTGTCCCATGAGCTATATATTGTAAAGGTGAAGAATGGAAATTTTAAAGGTAGCACTCAAGCAATTTACTTTGGAATGGCGGAGAAATACCATGTAGTAGGTAGGTATGGTGGACACAAATGGCATAGTGGTTGGCTCAAGGATTTTGGATGCATGAGAAGTATTCCCTCTCGATACAAGGTTTAGGCTAGCAAGGTTATTTGAAGCAAACACAAGGATGAAGCGGTGCAGCAAAACTCACATAAAAGACATATTGTAAACATTATAAGACTCTACACCATCTTCCTTGTTGTTCAAACTCAATACTAGAAATTATCTAGACCTTAGAGAGACCAATTATGCAAACCAAATTTTAGCATGCTCTATGTATTTCTTCATTAATAGGTGCAAAGTATATGATGCAAGAGCTTAAACATGAGCACAACAATTGCCAAGTATCACATTATCCAAGACATTTTAGAAATTACTACATGTATCATTTTCCAATTCCAACCATATAACAATTTAACGAAGAAGAAACTTTCGCCATGAATACTATGAGTAAAGCCTAAGGACATATTTGTCCATATGCAACAACGGAGCGTGTCTCTCTCCCACACAATGAATGCTAGGATCCATTTTATTCAAACAAAACAAAAACAAAAACAAACCGACGCTCCAAGCAAAGTACATAAGATGTGATGGAATAAAAATATAGTTTCACTAGAGGAACTCGATAATGTTGTCGATGAAGAAGGGGATGCCTTGGGCATCCCCAAGCTTAGACGCTTGAGTCTTCTTGATATATGCAGGGGTGAACCACCGGGGCATCCCCAAGCTTAGAGCTTTCACTCTCCTTGATCATATTGTATCATCTCCCTCTCTTGATCCTTGAAAACTTCCTCCACAACAAACTCAAAACAACTCATTAGAGGGTTAGTGCACAATTAAAATTTACATGTTCAGAGGTGACACAATCATTATTAACACTTCTGGACATTGCACAAAGCTACTGAAAGTCAATGAAATCGAAAAATCCATCAAGCATGGCAAAACAGGCAATGTGAAATAAAAGGCAGAATCTGTCAAAACAGAACAGTTCGTAAAGACGAATTTTATTGAGGCACCAGACTTGCTCAAATGAAAATGCTCAAATTTAATGAAAGTTGCGTACATATCTGAGGATCACTCATGTAAATTGGCATAATTTTCTGAGTTACTTACAGAGAATTAGGCCCAGATTCGTGACAACAAAGAAATCTGTTTCTGCGCAGTAATCCAAATCTAGTATGAACCTTACTATCAACGACTTTACTTGGCACAACAATGCACAAAACTAAGATAAGGAGAGGTTGCTACAGTAGTAAAAACTTCCAAGACTCAAATATAAAATAAAAGTACTGTAGTAAAAACATGGGTTGTCTCCCATAAGCGCTTTTCTTTAACGCCTTTCAGCTAGGCGCAGAAAGTGTATATCAAGTATTATCGAAAGATGGGGCATCTACAGCGGGGCGTGGAGTTTTCTCAACCATGCATAGTATTTTGGATACATAGGTTTCAGCGGCTCCCTTTTCATTAGTCTTGGGCTTGCTACTCTCATCAAACAAATTTTCAGGAACAAGCCAAGCATAATTATCATCTAGAGCTTCATGCATCGCTAGGAGCTTACATGGTATTGGTGCTTTAATCTCCCCACCATCATTAACATTATTAGTGTACTTAATTCTATCCATATCCATCTTTTCAAGTGTTCTTTTAAAATCGGTGATCATACCAAGCCTATCATGCTTACTAAAAACTTTTCTAGCTTCTTAGGCTACATCCTCAAATTCTCGCACTAGGACTTTTAAAACAAAATCTCTCTTCTCTCCCCTCTCCATATCAGAAAGTGTAAGAAACATATGTTGTATCATGGGGTTGAGACTAATAAATCTAGCTTTCATCATGCGTACCAAACAAACAGAGGCATCTTCATAGGTAGGGACAGCTTTTGCAAGGGGTATATCTTTAAGATCTTCATGCATACTAACATGGGTGAAAAATTCTTCTATATTATCTCTTCCAATTATAGACCCTTGTCCTACCGGTATATCTTTTTCAGTAAAATTAAAAAGAAACATGTTGAAATAAGTAAAGCAGATGCAAGTAACTAATTTTTTTTTTGTGTTTTTGATATAGCAAACAAGATAGCAAGTAAAGTAAAACTAGCAACTAATTTTTGTGTGTTTTGATTTAGTGCAGCAAACAAAGTAGTAAATAAAATAAAGCAAGACAAAAACAAAGTAAAGAGATTGCGATGTGGAGACTCCCCTTGCAGCGTGTCTTGATCTCCCCGGCAACGGCGCCAGAAATTTACTTGCTGACGTGCAGTTGACGTGGGAGTTAGAAATCTTTGTGGAGTAACTTTTCTTCAGGTCCCCGGCAACGGCGCCAGAAATTTAGCTTGATACGCGTACAACACGCGTCCGTTGGGAACCCCAAGTGGAAGGTGTGATGCGTACAGCAGCAAGTTTCCCTCGGTAAGAAACCAAGGTTTATCGAACCGAGTAGGAGCCAAGAAGCACGTTGAAAGTTGATGGCGGCGAGATGTAGTGCGGCGCAACACCAGGGATTCCAGCGCCAACGTGGAACCCGCACAACACAACCAAAGTACTTTGCCCCAACGAAACAGTGAGGTTGTCAATCTCACCGGCTTGCTGTAACAAAGGACTAGATGTATAGTGTGGATGATGATTGTTTGCAGAAAACAGTAGAACAAGTATTGCGAGTAGATTGTATTCGATTAAAAGAATGGACCGGGGTCCACAGTTCACTAGAGGTGTCTCTCCCATAAGATAAATAGCATGTTGGGTGAACAAATTACAGTTGGGCAATTGACAAATAAAGAGACCATAACAATGCACATACATGATATGATGAGTAGTGTGAGATTTAATTGGGCATTACGACAAAGTACATAGACCGCTATCCAGCATGCATCTATGCCTAAAAAGTCCACCTTCAGGTTATCATCCGAACCCCTTCCGGTATTAAGTTGCAAACAACAGACAATTGCATTAAGTATGGTGCGTAATGTAATCAATAACTACATCCTCGGACATAGCATCAATGTTTTATCCCTAGTGGCAACATCACATCCACAACCTTAGAACTTTCGTCACTCGTCCCAGCATTTAATGGAGGCATGAACCCACTATCGAGCATAAATACTCCCTCTTGGAGTTAAGAGTAAAAACTTGGCCGAGCCTCTACTAATAACGGAGAGCATGCAAGATCATAAACATCACATAGGTAATAGATTGATAATCAACATAACATAGTATTCTCTATCCATCGGATCCCAACAAACACAACATATAGCATTACAGATAGATGATCTTGATCATGTTAGGCAGCTCACAAGACCCGACAATGAAGCACATAAGGAGAAGACGACCATCTAGCTACTGCTATGGACCCATAGTCCAGGGGTGAACTACTCACACATCAATCCGGAGGCGACCATGGCGGTGTAGAGTCCTCCGGGAGATGATTCCCCTCTCCGGCAGGGTGCCGGAGGCGATCTCCTGAATCCCCCGAGATGGGATTGGCGGCGGCGGCATCTCTGGAAGGTTTTCCATATCGTGGCTCTCGGTACTGGGGCTATTATCGACGAAGGCTTAAGTAGGCGGAAGGGTAGGTCAAGGGGCGTCACGAGGGGCCCAGACGCTAGGGCCGCGCGGCCAGGGTCCACGCCGCGCCGCCCTGGTGTCTGGCCACCTCGTGGCCCCACTTCGTTTCTCCCTCGGTCTTCTGGAAGCTTCGTGGAAAAATAGGACCCTGGGCGTTGATTTCGTCCAATTCCGAGAATATTTCCTTACTAGGATTTCTGAAACCAAAAACAACGAAAACAAGCAATCGGCTCTTCGGCATCTCGTTAATAGGTTAGTGCCGGAAAATGCATAAATATGACATAAAGTATGCATAAAACATGTAGGTATCATCAATAATGTGGCATGGAACATAAGAAATTATCGATACGTCGAAGACGTATCAATATCAGAAAACCACAGTTGTGGTATAGGATCAATACTGCGAGATAAAGTAGAAGATGTCTCGTCCAGTTGATCAGAACCTATAATAGAATCCAATTTCAGATAACAAATAGCCACAATTGGTATCAAGTAGTCCACCATTGGATTATTTGTACCAAGAAGTTGTGAACAAATAACATTTTGTTAAGACAAATAACAATGACCTATAATCATTTAGTCGAAGGATTCACATTGGATGTCCACAATTGAGTGGATACGCCCCAAACATTCTTCGTGAAGCTTTTAGAAAAGTATAAACCATAAGTTAGACCTAGACCAATTTTCTAATCATAAGTCCAATGGTTGGAGGAAAAGGAGTTGAAGAACATAAAAAAACTCTAAGGGGTGGAGTAAAGATTGAGTTGGATGTACAATAACTCAACACTTTAAGCTAGAAAGAAGCAGAAGGTCTGAACTGAGAGGAAGTGCGATCTTATTCTCGTAAGATTGTTGTACATTACTTTCAGAATGATGTTAGACCAGAAGCCGAGGTTTATACCTCGAGGAAGTAAGAAGTGGACTATAACTTGAGAAAGTGAGTAGTATTTACTCAGAAGTACGAAAGCTCAAGTAAGTTAAGGATAATGAAGTTGGATGAAGGAAATACCATAGACCAAATACAGCTCAAGAAGGCCAAAGACTGAAGTAGATCGACAATACCAAAACTAAAAGTCTATTTGAAAGATTCCTTTCATGGAACCTAAATAACCCAAAATAGTTATAGGTATCAACTATAAACTATGATTGGATGGACTAAATGAGTCTAATCCATTCTTAGAGGAATAAACCATCACGACCATTCCATGTTAAGTACCTTACTTAGTACCATTATTGCAGTTTTGGTAGTAAGGGAAAACAATGACCTATTTACCAATTAGGAATATGTTACCAAATTAGTCTTCAGTCAAGACTAGCAGCACCAGAAGAAGTCCCAATCATTGAATCTTCAATGGGAAATGAAATAAGATTATACTATGGAAAGAAATCATGGAATTGAAATACGAAGCCATGGCTCAGAGACAGGTATTATTAGATTCCAGAGAAAAGTCATAGAACTGGAGTAAGCAACTAATATTCAGAGACAAACCCTAATGGATTCCAGGAAGAATCTGGACAAGGGATATATTCAATTATATTCAGTAAGATCAACACGGAGTTCGAGAAAAGTCGTAGTCCGCACAAGTCAGATCCACACTCCGGAAACGTGAGAGAGTTCAAACTTCGAGGACGAAGTTTAGTTTAAGGGGTAGAGGCTGTAATATCCCAGGTATTGGGGTTACAAAAAAAAAGAGGAAACAGATGTGTGCATTGCATTCATGCATAGAAAATCTGGGGAATTTTCGCGCTTTAAAGTAAAACAATCCACGATAGTCGAAGTTTCACTTGACTTTGGTGGAATTGAAGTAGCTCATCAAGTCAAGCGCTATAAACCTCAATGTGACTTTGCTAAAACCTTGTTTTGGGTAGAGATAATTTGATCTAAGGGGTTAGATCAAATGGAAGTAAAATCAACTCAAGAACTTATTAATCAAAGATCAACTACTTGATCTTATTAAAGATCACAACATGTGATTCCTTGCCATAACATATGAACATCCATTTAATTGGAAATTAAGTAACAATAATTGGAGAAACTATTCTTCACTTATCTTCTCCATGTCTTAAAACTAATCCATGATCTTACCCTGAAACCTCATGGTATTCATTCCACTTCAACATTGGAATTATAACAAGGAGATCCACTCAAGAAGTATATATTCTTCTACATTCCAAATTATTATACATCAAAACCAGAGAGGTGAGAGTTCTATAATAATTATTAGAGAAGCAATAACAAACCTTGAGATAAACCTTGGATATACATCCATGCATCCAAATCCTTATCTTTAAGAAGAACCCTAGGATATTATTCAAGACGATTCCTAGAAAGAGAATCTATTTATGTTAAACATTGATGTGATGATCACATCATTAACTATGGAGCCTAACTTTAGATTAGTACTAAAGTCTTTTCCCAAATGAGAGAGAGACCACTCATCCCAATCTTAGCTTTACCTATTTAAGAATAAGGGACAACCTCTGAACTAAAGTATTAGGACCTAAACCATTTCACTTTGAAATGATGGGATAACATAATATCAAATGGAACAAGACTATATCCATGAATTGGTGAAGTAAAGTGGAGACTAATCCAACTAAGCATCTAGGTGGAGACTTAACCCTTTACTATCTAATGAGATCTTGTGAACATACCATAAAACCTAGAATAATCCATTCCTATATAAGAGAGCTCAAGATATGGTGTTACACTCAAGTTAGTTGAGGAAACACTTGGATTTATGGAAAAGAACTATCCATATACCCAGATGATTATATCATCATTCCCTGGAAAGAACCCTAAGTAATAACTCAGGCATTCTCCTGGGATATAAACTAATGAGGCAACCATAGTAGTCCCATTCAAGAAGGTAAATTAGAAGTACTATACCCTAGTTGATCAAGACAACACTTGATCATAGAAGTGAAAACCATTCCATTAGAAATACTTTAAGAAGTCAAACCTTGATCATTATAAATTGAGTGATGATCATAAACCCTAAGAACTTGAGGTAGAGATATTAAGAACAAGTTGATCATGCCTAATCCATGATCATGCTCTTGATGTATGTGAGGATAAGTTAAAACCTAATAGGATAAGTAGATATCATTCACCACATGAAATTATAGGGAGATCAATAGTAAGCAACCCTAGGCTTATATCCTAACCTTAACTTGTGAATCACTTGGTGATCGTAAGTATAATCCTACCACATTTAAATTCCACCTATTCTTCACTTAAGAACCAAAAGAAAACATTTAGATTCAAACTCTATACTTTATATGGTGAGAAACCATCCATCCATATGACCAAAGTTAACTATAAAAAGAACTATAACCAATGTAGTTATTTTAATGATAAATGGAGGATAATAAAAGAAGTTAATTGGTAGAAGATAAAACCAATTCTCAAACCCTTAGTAATTAGAGAAGCACATAAGATATGAAGCAAGTAACCATCTTATCATGGTTAGGGAGATTAAACTCTAGCAAATACTCTAATGTGTCATCTCATTTCTACCATCTAGAATTGTGTATGAAAACCTAGTTGGTGAATCATTGGAGTGATCACAAATATAAACCTAGTGCACATTTGAGTTCCAAACCACATGCTATTAGGTGAACCTCATTAGAACCCTAGAAATTGCTCACAAACTACATCTTATGTTTCAATTATAAACCTAAGATTAACCTAGTGATAAATTCTATTATTAAGACCCATAGGTGTTGATCAACCACTTATTCTTATAATTAAGACCAAACTATGATGAGAGTAGTATCTACTTTAGGTGTTAATAAAATATAATACTAGTGCTACCCTTGAAATAGGATTATAATAATACTTACAAGACCTTAACAAATAGATGCTCACATAAAATGTTATGCAAGTAATCAAATTATCAAATAAGCAATCAAGCCCCTATAAATATTCAGGTACATGAAATCATGCCATTAGATCAACTCCTTAAGTTATAAACTTTAGGACACATAAGATAACACCCTTGAAATCCTATTTCAAAATAGGAATTTAAGCATTAAGACCACAATGCATGAATCAATTCTTGCTAGATAAAACAAAGCAACATATAACCTGCTATAAAAGGTATTACAAGTATTATAAATACTTGGAATTCCAATAAAAAGAAAAGAGAATTTGTATTTGTTAACATACCTAATTAAAATATTATGTATGTTGAAACTATCAAATTATTAACAATCAAAAGAGTAAGTCTCAAGTAGAATTATTACTTAAGAGGTAATTGCCAAGTTAAAAGTATTTGCAAATATCTGCAAGACAGAATTGAATTCAAATTTAAATTCAACAAATAGAATTTGAAAACAGAAAATAAAAACAGAAAAAGGAAAAAAGGGAAACAAGGCCTCACCTGACCTACCTGGAAGGCCACCGAGCCCAGCAGCAGCCCATGGCCCAGCGCCACTTCGTAGCCCAATACCCCTTCGTCACAAAATCTCGAGGACGAACTCGTCCTCATCTCCTTCCTTCGCATGGGCGCCAGCACGAAGACGTGCTCTGCCTTCTCCTCTCGCTGGCGACCTCCCAGAGCTCGGCGTCGTGATGAGGCGTGCCCTAGCGCAGTATAAAAGCACAACAACGAACCCTAGCTTCGGTTTGCTTCCTCCTCTGCTCAATTTCCCCCATGCCCGAAACCCTAGCTAGCCCGGCCATCTTCATCGCTGCCGGTAGGAGCCTCCCCAGACCTCGCCGTGGATACCATCGTGATCGCCGTCTTCGACATGCCCAGCCTACAAAAGGAATCGAGCGGAGGCATCCCGTAGCACCGCCGTTGAGCTCGTCTTCTCCGACGACGGGAGCAGGCGATTCCGGCGAACCAGACCTCCTCTTGCCCTGCTGAAAGGACACGGATGTCGCCTAGAGGGGGGGGTGAATAGGCGATTTAAAAACTTTTACGAGATGGGCTTAACAAATGCGGAATAAAACTAGCGTTTACTTTGTCAAGCCCAAAGCCTATATACTATTGTTCACCTATGTGCACCAACAACTTATGCTAAGCAATACAAGCAAGTATGTGATAGCAAGATATATATAACTTCAAGCACGATGGCTATCACAAGGTAAAGTGCATAAGTAAAGAGCTCGGGTATAGAGATAACCGAGGCACGCGGGAGACGATGATTTATCCCGGAGTTCACACTCTTGCGAGTGCTAATCTCCGGTGGAGAGGTGCGGTTGCTTAGTGCTCCCGAACGCCACAAGAGGCTCACCTTGAGGTGTGGTTGCTCGATGCACACCAACGCCACAAAGGCCTCACCTCAAGATGCGGTACTCACACCACACACCGAACGCCACGAAGGCGCCTCACCTAAATCTCCGGTGACCCTCGCCACAAAGGCCTAGGTCACGGTTCCACTAAGGGATTTCCTTCGAGGCGGAAACCGGGCCTTACACAAAGCTTGGGGCACACATCCACAACTTAATTGGAGGTTCCCAAGAAATCGCCACAAAGGCCTCCAATCCGTCTAGGGTTCCAAGAACCCAAGAGTAACAACTTTCTTGCTTTCACCTCCACGAATCACCGTGGAGAACTCAAACCGATGCACCAAATGCAATGGCAAGAACACCACAAAGATGCTCAAATCCTTCTCTCTCAAATTCCAACAAAGCTACAAAAGCTATTGGGGGAATAAGAGAGGAAGAACAAAGAGGAGAACACAAAATTCTCCAAGATCTAGATCCCAAAGATTCACTCACAAAGAGATGATTTGGTTTGGTCAAAGTATGGATCTAGATCCCCTCAATCTTTCTCTCAAATAGATGCAAGAATCATTGGTTGGGGAAAGAGAGATCAAGCTCACAAAAAGTCAACAACAATGGTGGTGAGCTTGAGAGAGAGGAGGAAGAAGAAGAGGCAAGAGGTGATAAAACAAGAGAGAGAGGGGGCTTAAAAGGATGCCCCAATTTCTGCCCGTTGGAGGCCGGTGCGCGCGTGGGAGGGGGAGGCTGGAGGTACCGGCCAGGTAGGGCCGGTACTACCGGCCATGGTCGAGCAGCGCTGGCCAGGAGAGGCCTGGGGCGCGGGCTGGGAGGAGGCCGGAGCCTCCGGCCGGGGTACCGGCCGAGGTACCGCCGGGGCTCCAACCCCCGGTGCAAGTATACGCGAGCCGCCCCGCCGCCACCGGTACCTTGGGCGGTACCATGGCCGGAGCCTCCGGCCGTGGCCAGGCCGGCGGTACCGCCCAAGCCTCTGGCTTCTCTCTTCTTTTCTTCTTTTCTTTTTCTTTTAAACCCAAATATGGAAATGCAAATATCTAGAGTTTGGAAACTCGGATTAAGACGAAACCAATTTTATTGGAAAGAGGACGACAAGAGCTACCCAACAAAATATGGAAACTAGCCGGGGGTGATTTTCTATTATTTTTAGAGGTGCAACACCTCAACATGAGAAACCGAGAAAATCACCAAACTCGAAAACGCAACAAGTGATCTATGCGAAATCCGTTTCGAAGAACTAGAGCTTGTCATGAGAATAAGCACAAGCTCTAAAACATCACATGGATAAGATCCAAATAACAACCAAGAAAGATGATGCAAGGATGCAAAGGTTTGAGCTCTCTCCGAATGATACGATCGAGTTACTCACTCGAGAGCCCTCTTGATAGTACGGCAACTAAACTAAGAACCGGTCTCCAACTACACCATGAGACCGGTGAGAAAGAAACCCTATCAAGAGCAAACCTTAACCTTGCGCATTCCACTTGAGCTTGATGATGATGGTCTTGACCGCAACAAGATGGAACGCCTTTCTTGATTGTGCTTGCTTGACGAAGTCTTGTAGATTGCTCCCCCATAATCCACCATGGGAGAGCTTCTTCTTCGGCGCATCTTCTCAAATCCATGAACACCATATGGATGGCAAGCTTCAAGCATATGATCTCTTCGAGTTGGCTCATCTTGAATTTGCACATCATTTCTTCATTCTTCATCATGTTGATGTCTTGAGATAACTTGAGGGCTCATTTCATCTTCATCTTCAAGACATACTTGACACTTGATATCCTTCATCAATTTCTTCTTATTACAACCTTGAAGCCAACATATGGTTCAAGCATTGCCTATGGACAACTCCTACAAATATAACTCAACGCAAACATTAGTCCATAGGGATTGTCATTAATTACCAAAACCACACATGGGGGCTCCATGCACTTTCACCTGCCGCCAAGCTCTGCGTGCTCCTGGTGAGCTCCTGATCCTCCTGGCATGTCTAGCCCGTCCGATTGCGTTCCCTAGTTGCGTCGCACCGGTAGCCTGCGAGCGCCGCCGCTCGGCCTCGCCGTCGCGGTTGCTCCGGCGACCATTAGGTGGTGGCGCCGCCACCACTAGGATCCCCTCGGTGTGCTGAATCCAGCGAGTACCCGCACACCCCCGCGGGAACCTTATCCCGCCGACGATCGTCGCCAATTCCACCGGCAGTGAGCCCCCCATGCCACCGTGACGATTTTGACCTTGGTCAATGCCTGCGTGGCAGGTGACCTGGTCACTGGCCCACCAGTCAGTGACTGTTTGGGTAGTTTAACCGGGTAGCTATAGCATTCTCAGTTAAATTCAAAATCCAGAAAATTGCTGCAACTTTGCCAAATTATAGAAAAATCATATTAGCTCAGAAAAATAAATATAAGATATCAAAATTCTTATAAAGATAAACCCTATCCAATAAAAATATAAAATGAAATTTTATTTTTAATAAAAATTCAATTATTTAATACTTGTTATTCAAGCTTTTAATTTTAATTCTAAATTCAATTAAAATTCAATAATTAGTAAAAATTTCCAAAAGTAAATAAAAACGAGTAAACTAATAAAGAAAACATTAAGACTAATTTTCTTTAACTGTTATTTTGTTAAATCATTATTAGAGAAATTAAACCCTGATTAATAATTACCCTACTTATTAATTGTTCAAAAATAATAAAATGTCCAATGCAATATTAATTTTATTTCAAAGTTATTAATAACTTCAACCCTAACATGAAGTTATTAATCATAGAATTAAATGATAAATGGAAAACCCTAAATTCCACATGGAATGATATTACAACCCTATCATTTCATGTGATTCCTAAAACCCTAATTCCATTAGGAAACCTAGTTCCACTATTTTATGTGTGAAACCTAAATTGTTTCCAAACCTAAACCCCAAGTAACATGTGATCGGGTTACTTCATTAGTAGTCATAGATTCATAATTAGCAATTCAATGATTGTTCAAATCCACATAAAATATGGGAACCCTATCACTACTAAATTAGTATCCCATGTGTTCATCCTCATCAGATCTAACTAATCAAATAGGGCTGATACGTCTCAAACGTATCTATAATTTCTTATGTTCCATGCTACTTTTATGATGATACTCACATGTTTTATACACATTATATGTCGTATTTATGCATTTTCCGGCACTAACCTATTAACAAGATGCCGAAGAGCCGATTCTTGTTTTCTAGCTGTTTTTGGTTTCAGAAATCCTAGTAAGGAAATATTCTCGGAATTGGACGAAATCAACGCCCGTGGTCCTATTTTGCCACGAAGCTTCCAGAAGACCGAAGAGTCAACGAAGTGGGGCCACGAGGTGGCCAGGAGGGTAGGCGGCGCGGCCTCACCCTTGGCCGCGCCGACCTGTCTCCTGGGCCCCTCGCGACGCCCCCTGACCTGCCCTTACGCCTACTTAAAGCCTTCGTCACGAAACCCCCATTACCGAGAGCCACGATACGGAAAACCTTCCAGAGACGCCGCTGCCGCCAATCCCATCTCGGGGGATTCAGGAGATCGCCTCCGGCACCCTGCCGGAGAGGGGAATCATCTCCCGGAGGACTCTACACCGCCATGGTCGCCTCCGGATTGATGAGTGAGTAGTTCACCCCTGGACTATGGGTCCATAGCAGTAGCTAGATGGTTGTCTTCTCCTCATGTGCTTCATTGTCGGATCTTGTGAGCTGCCTAACATGATCAAGATCATCTATCTGTAATGCTATATGTTGTGTTTGTTGGGATCCGATGGATAGAGAATACTATGTTATGTTGATTATCAATCTATTACCTATGTGTTGTTTATGATCTTGCATGCTCTCCGTTATTAGTAGAGGCTCGGCCAAGTTTTTACTCTTAACTCCAAGAGGGAGTATTTATGCTCGATAGTGGGTTCATGCCTCCATTAAATGCGGGACGAGTGACGGAAAGTTCTAAGGTTGTGGATGTGCTTGTTGACACTAGGGATAAAACATTGATGCTATGTCCGAGGATGTAGTTATTGATTACATTACGCACCATACTTAATGCAATTGTCTGTTGTTTGCAACTTAATACTGGAAGGGGTTCGAATGATAACCTGAAAGTGGACTTTTTAGGCATAGATGCATGCTGGATAGCGGTCTATGTACTTTGTCGTAATGCCCAATTGAATCTCACAATACTCATCATATCATGTATGTGCATTGTCATGCTCTCTCTATTTGTCAATTGCCCAACCGTAATTTGTTCACCCAACATGCTATTTATCTTATGGGAGAGACACCTCTAGTGAGCTGTGGACCCCGGTCCATTCTTTTAATCGAATACAATCTATCGCAATACTTGTTCTACTGTTTTCTGCAAACAATCATCATCCACACTATACATCTAATCCTTTGTTACAGCAAGCCGGTGAGATTGACAACCTCACTTGTTTCGTTGGGGCAAAGTACTTTGGTTGTGTTGTGCGGGTTCCACGTTGGCGCCGGAATCCCTGGTGTTGCGCCGCACTACATCTCGCCGCCATCAACCTTCAACGTGCTTCTTGGCTCCCTACTGGTTCGATAAACCTTGGTTTCTTACTGAGGGAAAACTTGCTGCTGTACGCATCACACCTTCCTCTTGGGGTTCCCAACGGACGCGTGCTGTACGCGTATCAAGCTCTTTTTCTGGTGCCGTTGCCGGGGAACGATGAAAAGTTACACCACAAAGATTTTCAACTCCCACGTCAACTACGCGCCAGCAGCTCTTTTTCTGGCGCCGTTGCCGGGGAGATCAAGACACGCTGCAAGGGGAGTCTTCACAATCCAATCCCTTTATTTTGTTTTTGTCTTGCTTTATTTTATTTACTACTTTGTTTGCTGCACTAAATCAAAACACAAAAAAATTAGTTGCTAGTTTTACTTTATTTACTATCTTGTTTGCTATATCAAAAACACAAAAAAAATTTAGTTACTTGCATTTTATTTTTGTTACCATGTCTAGTTCTGCACTTGTTACTTCTTCACCTGAAGAATTAGTCTTCACTTTTAAACAAGGGGATGAGGAGAGTTTTAAAGATGCTTGGTCCAGAATTTTTACTTCTTATCGCAAAACTGAACCACAAATGACTCTAAGTTTACTCCTTAGTAACTTTTATTTTGGGCTTATGATTCGCTATAGATATGCTTTGGATGCTTTAGTGGGAGGAGATTTCCTTCATTGCAATGGGGATCAAGCTTTTAATGCCATAAAGAAGTTGGTTGCATCACATGATTCAGCTAATAACTTTGATTCAGCCCTTATTAGCATTTATAATAGATTAAATACTCTTGAGACAAGTGCATCTTGCTTGAATGAAAATTATAGATATGTTCGTAACCGTCTTGATCAAGTTTTAGTGAACTCTGAACCTTCATTATGGGATCCTACTATTAAAATTGTTATCGGTGACCAAACTCTTCATGCCAATTGTGATATTATGTCTGAATTTTGCCTAATGCCTAAGAGTATTCATGAATCTTTGAAACTTTGGGATTTCGTCGAAGGGGGAGAAGGAATAACTCTTATTGATAACTCTGTTATAATCCCTAAGGGAATAGCTGCAGGTGTGCATACAACCATTCTTGGAAGAACAATATCCATTGATTATCTTGTTATTGAATGTGTAGGAACAGGACAAATCACACTCGGAGGATCCCTGCTGAAACTATTGGGAGCAGTCATAGATATGGGAGAAGACACCCTGAAATTCACCTCTACACCAGGGGGAAGACATATATTCCCTAAATCAAAGGGTAAGAAAAAGAACAAGAAAGGTAAGGGCAAAGCCCAAGGTAATGTTGATACACCATCTCTTGATAATACTTGATACACACTTTTTGCGCCTAGCTGAAAGGCGTTAAAGAAAAGCGCTTATGGGAGACAACCCATGTTTTTACTACAGTACTTTTGTTTTATATTTGAGTCTTGGAAGTTGTTTACTACTGTAGCAACCTCTCCTTATCTTAGTTTTATTGCATTGTTGTGCCAAGTAAAGTCTCTAATAGAAGGATGATACTAGATTTGGATTACTGCGCAGAAACAGTTTTCTTTGCTGTCACGAATCTGGGTAAAATTCTCTGTAGGTAACTCAGAAAATTATGCCAATTTACGTGAGTGATCCTCAGATATGTACGCAACTTTCATTAGTTTTAAGTTTTCTCATCTGAGTAAGTCTGGTGCCCGTTAAAAATACGTCTTTACGAACTGTTCTGTTTTGACAGATTCTGCCTTTTATTTTGCATTGCCTGTTTTGCCATGCTTGATGGATTTTTCGATTCCATTGACTTTCAGTAGCTTTGTGCAATGTCCAGAAGTATAAGGAATGATTGTGTCACCTCTGAATAGTGAATTTTGATTATGCACTAACCCTCTAATGAGTTTGTTTTGAGTTTGGTGTGGAGGAAGTTTTCAAGGATCAAGAGAGGAGGATGATATACACTATGATCAAGGAGAGTGAAAGCTCTAAGCTTGGGGATGCCCCGGTGGTTCACCCCTGCATATATCAAGAAGACTCAAGCGTCTAAGCTTGGGGATGCCCAAGGCATCCCCTTCTTCATCGACAACATTATCAGGTTCCTCTAGTGAAACTATATTTTTATTCCATCACATCTTATGTACTTTGCTTGGAGCGTCGGTTTGTTTTTGTTTCTGTTTTGTTTGAATAAAATGGATCCTAGCATTCATTGTGTGGGAGAGAGACACGCTCCGCTGTTGCATATGGACAAGTATGTCCTTAGGCTTTACTCATAGTATTCATGGCGAAAGTTTCTTCTTCGTTAAATTGTTATATGGTTCGAATTGGAAAATGATATATGTGGTAATTGGTATAATATCTTGAATAATGTGATACTTGGCAATTGTTGTGCTCATGTTTAAGCTCTTGCATCATATACTTTGCACTTATTAATGAACAAATACATAGAGCATGCTAAAATCTGATTTGCATGTTTGGTTTCTCTAAGGTCTAGATAATTTCTAGTATTGAGTTTGAACAACAAGGAAGACGGTGTAGAGTCTTATAATGTTTACAATATGTCTTTTATGTGAGTTTTGCTGCACCGCTTCATCCTTGTGTTTGTTTCAAATAAACCTTGCTAGCCTAAGCCTTGTATCGAGAGGGAATACTTCTCCTGCATCCAAAATCCTTGAGCCAACCACTATGCCATTTGTGTCCACCATACCTACCTACTACATGGTATTTCTCCGCCATTCCAAAGTAAATTTCTTGAGTGCTACCTTTAAAATTTCCATTCTTCACCTTTACAATATATAGCTCATGGGACAAATAGCTTAAAAGCTATTGTGGTATTGAATATGTACTTATGCACTTTATCTCTTATTAAGTTGCTTGTTGTGCGATAACCATGTTCCTGGGGACGCCATCAACTACTCTTTTGTTGAATATCATGTGAGTTGCTATGCATGTCCGTCTTGTCTGAAGTAAGAGAGATTTACCACTCATTTAATGGTTAGAGCATGCATACTGTTAGAGAAGAACATTGGGCAGCTAACTAAAGCCATGAATCATGGTGGAAGTTTCAGTTTTGGACATATATCCTCAATCTCATATGAGAACATTAATTGTTGCTACATGCTTATGCATAAAAGAGGAGTCCATTATCTGTTGTCTATGTTGTCCCGGTATGGATGTCTAAGTTGAGAATAATCAAAAGCGAGAAATCCAATGCGAACCTTCTCCTTAGACCTTTGTACATGCGGCATAGAGGTACCCCTTTGTGACACTTGGTTAAAACATGTGTATTGCGATGATAATCCCGGTAATCCAAGCTAATTAGGACAAAGTGCGGGCACTATTAGTATACTATGCATGAGGCTTGCAACTTATAGGATATAATTTACATAACTCATATGCTTTATTACTACCGTTGACAAAATTGTTTCTTGTTTTTAAAACCAAAGCTCTAGCACAAATATAGAAATCAATGCTTCCCTCTGCGAAGGGCCTTTCTTTTACTTTTAATGTTGAGTCAGTTCACCTATCTCTCTCCACCTCAAGAAGCAAACACTTGTGTGAACTGTGCATTGATTCCTACATACTTTCATATTGCACTTGTTATATTACTCTATGTTGACAATATCCATGAGATATACATGTTAGAAGTTGAAAGCAACCGCTGAAACTTCATCTTCCTTTGTGTTGCTTCAATACCTGTACTCTGAATTATTGCTTTATGAGTTAACTCTTATGCAAGACTTATTGATGCTTGTCTTGAAGTACTATTCATGAAAAGTCTTTGCTTTATGATTCAATTGTTTACTCATGTCATTTACCATTGTTTCAAATCGCTGCATTCATTACATGTGCTTACAATAGTATTGATCAAGATTATGTTCGTAGCATTGTCACTAAGAAATTATCTTTATTATCGTTTACCTACTCGGGACGAGTAGGAACTAAGCTTGGGGATGCTTGATACGTCTCAAACGTATCTATAACTTCTTATGTTCCATGCTACTTTTATGATGATACTCACATGTTTTATACACATTATATGTCGTATTTATGCATTTTCCGGCACTAACCTATTAACGAGATGCCGAAGAGCCGATTCTTGTTTTCGTTGTTTTTGGTTTCGTAAATCCTAGTAAGGAAATATTCTCGGAATTGGACGAAATCAACGCCCGGGGTCCTATTTTGCCACGAAGCTTCCAGAAGACCGAAGAGTCAACGAAGTGGGGCCACGAGGTGGCCAGGAGGGTAGGCGGCGCGGCCCCACCCTTGGCCGCGCCGACCTGTCTCCTAGGCCCCTCGCGACGCCCCCTGACCTGCCCTTCCGCCTACTTAAAGCCTTCGTCGCGAAACCCCCATTACCGAGAGCCACGATATGGAAAACCTTCCAGAGCCGCCGCCGCCGCCAATCCCATCTCGGGGGATTCAGGAGATCGCCTCCGGCACCCTGCCGGAGAGGGGAATCATCTCCCGGAGGACTTTACACCGCCATGGTCGCCTCCGGATTGATGAGTGAGTAGTTCACCCCTGGACTATGGGTCCATAGCAGTAGCTAGATGGTTGTCTTCTCCTCATGTGCTTCATTGTCGGATCTTGTGAGCTGCCTAACATGATCAAGATCATCTATCTGTAATGCTATATGTTGTGTTTGTTGGGATCCGATGGATAGAGAATACTATGTTATGTTGATTATCAATCTATTACCTATGTGTTGTTTATGATCTTGCATGCTCTCCGTTATTAGTAGAGGCTCCGGCCAAGTTTTAACTCTTAACTCCAAGAGGGAGTATTTATGCTCGATAGTGGGTTCATGCCTCCATTAAATCTGGGACGATGACAGAAAGTTCTAAGGTTGTGGATGTGCTGTTGCCACTAGGGATAAAATATTGATGCTATGTCCGAGGATGTAGTTATTGATTACATTACGCACCATACTTAATGCAATTGTCTGTTGTTTGCAACTTAATACTGGAAGGGGTTCGGATGATAACCTAAAAGTGGACTTTTTAGGCATAGATGCATGCTGGATAGCGGTCTATGTACTTTGTCGTAATGCCCAATTGAATCTCACAATACTCATCATATCATGTATGTGCATTGTCATGCCCTCTCTATTTGTCAATTGCCCAACCGTAATTTGTTCACCCAACATGCTATTTATCTTATGGGAGAGACACCTCTAGTGAACTGTGGACCCCGGTCCATTCTTTTAATCGAATACAATCTACTCGCAATACTTGTTCTACTGTTTTTCGCAAACAATCATCATCCACACTATACATCTAATCCTTTGTTACAGCAAGCCGGTGAGATTGACAACCTCACTGTTTCGTTGGGGCAAAGTAGTTTGGTTGTGTTGTGCAGGTTCCACGTTGGCGCCGGAATCCCTGGTGTTGCGCCGCACTACATCTCGCCGCCATCAACCTTCAACGTGCTTCTTGGCTCCTACTGGTTCAATAAACCTTAGTTTCTTACTGGGGGAAAACTTGCTGCTGTACGCATCACACCTTCCTCTCGGGGTTTCCAACGGACGCGTGCTGTACGCGTATCAAGGGCCAACCAAGTGTAAACCCTAGATTCTATTACTAAAACAATCATCCTTAATTAACCTCAATTAGCATCACACCAATGTGATGAACCTCAGGAGCAACTATACCATATCCTGAGCATTACCTAACCATATTCCACTAAACCCTACTAGTGTTGGATACTTATCAACCAACCTAATTAGGAGCAAATCATTCCTTACTTAATAGAACCAACAGTAAAACCTAGACAACCTCAACCCTAATTGATATACTTCTTATTACTTAAGAAGTATGTTCTTCAAAAGTTATTCTTTTGAAGAAAATAAAGAATCATCATCAACCCTGCTTATAAGGACCTATAAACCCTAGCTAGCTACCACCAACAAGATGAACCAATCTTGATAGCAACCTTGTATGAATAATTGCTTAGAATGCCTAGGCCTGACTCAACCTTATAAGCCCTAAATATTGATGAATCCAACCAGGTTGTGATCCATCTAATACTTACTCCAGAAACTAAATGAAACCATAGTCAACCATAGAAACCCATCAACCTAATTATCATACTTGTTCTTTATTAAAGAACATGTTCTTCAAAAGTTATTCTTTTGAAGTATATGATAATTAATCATTAACCATGCCATATAGTGCTAAAACCAACCACTATTCATTACATGTTAGGATTATACCAAATGTTATTGTTGTGTGCTATTAGTGTTATTTTTATGAATTATTACAAGACTCTGTTTATGATAACAAGCAACCAATTCTTAATAAGAACCTTGTTGTGAATCACTCTAAAAGTGCAACACACCCTGAACCAATCATTACAACTCACTGATCTTAAATCATCGGGGTTAGATCACGCTTAGAGCGATTGCATCTCATACTTATGCATTACTGCATCCTTGCCAATCTTTTAAACATCGTCCTTACCGGACGATGATGCTATTTCAGAAATTGGAGTTATTGCGTATCGAAGACCTTGCCTGCATAATCTTGTAGTCAAGAAAGGCAAGTTCATCACTTGCTCATGTCATTTGAGTATTTTTACCAAATTACTTGCAAAGTACTATATTTATCACTATTGCATAAAAAACAAAACCACTATTTTCACAACTATGAATATGACTATGTGGTGGGCAATGGAACCATGGATTGTGTTGATATGGTGGAGGTTCCATTGCAAGGGTTTATATCCCTCTAGGATTAAACAACAAATGTCGTCCAGTGATTCTTGTGCCGTAATACCCGTGTTAACCATAAGATCCGGAGTGGGACGAAATAGTCAAAAGTGTTTCCACCTCTCGTTCATCAACGGATGCGCTTGCCGTAGACACTTGTACTCTGTCAGGGGCAAGCGGTAGGCTGGGGAAGCCATAAGTTCCCCACGGCATTGTCCGTAGACACTTGTCGCCTGAAGAGCAATCGGTAGGCTGGGGAAGCCATAAGTTCCCCATGGTAATGCGGTCTATGATGGGTTGCACCTGCCGGCGAAGGAGTGTATGGTAGAGCCCTGCATTGTTGTCGTGGTCGGGGTCCATCCTTAATTGGTGTAAGAGGACCGGCGAGGACCCAGGGTCGGGGTGTGCAACAAAGGGTGGGTGTTCGAGGTAGCGGAGGAACATGATTGGCTAGTCCTTATACCGGGCCTCACACCAAAGGAAGTGTGGACGGGAAATTGCCTGGTTGGCACCAAGGTTAAGATCTCTTATGGGTAAAGCAACACACCTCTGCAGAGTGTAATGAACCGTGACCTGTCACTCCTCGTTCCGGGATATGGAACTACGAACGCTGCCGGAAAGGAACTCCATGAAGTTCTAGTAAACCGGTGAAGGCCGACGGACATAGTTCTTCCGAATAAAAGCAACCTTTTGAAGAAATGGTTATGAAAACCTCGCATTGGTATTAGACTTTCGGGTCTAATGCTCGTAGCTAGTGCGTTAAACACCTCTTTCCTATAATGAACTTGTTGAGTACGCTCGTACTCATCCCACTCTTAAATCCCCTGCTTAGATATGGAGGCCACGAAGGAGGATCTACAGTGCAACTCGAAGACCGAGGAGTTAACAACTACTTCAAGAGACAGGAACCTGCAGGAAGAGTCATATACCACATCCACCATGGAGAAAACCTAGATTAAGCAGTAGAAGGGAACTAGCCCCCTAAACCTAGCTCCTATTTAGCTAGAATCTATTCATAACCTCTATAGCTAGTTAAATACTCTACAAATAGAGTTCGTGATAAGACTAGACTACGAGTCGTTCTTCTGGAGTTCATTTGCAGTTTTACCTCATTGTAAAGTAGGAGGCTGTGTGGATCTTTTGTAAAGAGTCAATGTTGTAATTCTATAGACATACCTTGGACCCGCATATGTTTCTGTTGTACCACTCTGAGCGATATAATACTAGTGGAACGGTGTTTCATTGGTGTTATATCAGACTTGCATACTACACCATGCAGTGGTATGCCGGGTCACCACACTCCCCCAATATCTTTGGGAAACAAGCATGGTATGGAGATGTGCATATGAAGATATATAAGCATAGCACACATAATCATCCAAACATAGAGATTAAGCATATAGGTACATGTCCATACTTAAAGTAGCAAATGGTTCTTGGAATGAAAAAGCAAGTAAGCACAAGCCATATAAGAATCAAATAAAGCAACACCCATGGCTTGTGACAATCAAAGAACCCCGTGGTCCTAGACTCTACTCTCTTCTCCCCCTTTGGCATCGGAACACCAAAAAGGCCAAGAAAAGAGGAGAGGTGCTACCGCTCCCATCATTAGAACTCATGCCCAGTGGAATATGAGCCCTCGCCATCATCATCCTCTTCCTCATCCTCATCACCGGCATCCTCTTCAGCAACATCAGCAGCTGGGGCACGAGCAGTCCTGGGAGGAAGACCACCATGAGCATACATGGAGAAGTCGAAGTTCTAGAACATCTCATCAGAAATGGGAGGCATCTCCCAAACAGGTGCAACAACAGACTCCATCTCAGGTCCGGAAGGAGGAACTTGGGCATTCCTTGCAGCCATGAACTCATTCTGTCGCCTCCTTGTCTCCTGGTTCAAAGCAAGACTTTGATGTGAACCATCATTGGTATTCTTGCACATTTGCCACAAGCTTGAGAGGAAACGAGAGGCACCGCGCTTGGGGCGCCTAGAGTAACTGGAGCTAGCTGCAGGATCATGGCGTTCCTTGGAACAACACTCAGAGGGCATCATGGCAGGGACATCCGGACGAGTGTCCTGATTGGGGAACTTGAATGGTTCCATTGTGATCCTTTGATCGAGCGTGTTGTTGGAAGGAAGGACCACCTTGTTGATGAGCCGCTGAACATACTGAGCATAATTGGGAGTCATGCGGCCCATAACAGAACGCTTCAGCTCACACTGGATGAGATCACAGCCATCAATTTGCCTTATGTGGTCAGGATGGCAATAATACATCAGATTTAGGTGATAGTTCCTGACTTCACTGGAGTCGCCAGACTTGCTGATGAGACTCTCACGGAACATCTTGGCAAGCACAAGATATGAGTAGTTAATGACGCGTAAAGCACACGCCCGTTGGGAACCCCAAGTGGAAGGTGTGATGCGTACAGCAGCAAGTTTCCCTCAGTAAGAAACCAAGGTTTATCGAACCAGTAGGAGATGAAGGCCACGTGAAGGTTGTTGGTGAAGGAGTGTAGTGCGGCGCAACACCAGGGATTTCGGCGCCAACGTGGAACCTGCACAACACAATCAAAATACTTTGCCCCAACTTAACGAGTGAGGTTGTCAATCTCACCTGACTTGCTTAGTAAACAAAGGATTAAACGTATGGTGTGGAGAATGATGTTTGTTTGCAAAGAACAGTAGAGAACAATGATTGCAGTAGATTGTATTCAGATGTAAAAGAATGGACCGGGGTCCACAGTGTAGGATAACGTTGCATAGAAAACAAAAATTTTCCTACCGCGAACACGCAATCCAAGCCAAGATGCAATCTAGAAGATGGGAGCAACGAGGGGATGATCAAGACTAACCCTTGAAGAGATTCCAAAGCCTATAAGAGTAGGCTCTTATTGCTGCGGTAGACGATCACTTGCCGCTTGCAAAAGCGCGTAGAAGATCTTGATCACGATCGGTTCCGGTGCCACGAACGGGCAGCACCTCCGTACTCGGTCACACGTTCGGTTGTTGATGAAGACGACGTCCACCTCCCCGTTCCAGCGGGCAGCGGAAGTAGTAGCTCCTCTTGAATCCGACGGCACGATGGCGTGGTGTCGGTGGTGGTGGAGAAATCCGGCGGAGCTTCGC